>NC_137814.1:74554323-74709323 GCF_963921795.1 Nannobrachium achirus
GAGAAGATGGCCTTACAGGGTATGCTAGATAAACGAAATGATGTAGTTATGTTCAGAAAAGAACGGGAAGTTATCCGGGCTCTGCCAGTCAATAAAATGAGGGCAAAAAAATCTAAAAAGCGGAAACGGACAGAGATTATATTGAACTTGGACCAGGAGGGTGTTCATCTTTGGTAGGACGGAGGTCCTACATCCTACTGGTGGGGATCCTCACTGGCAGGTGTGCCAAGGTGTTTTTTCTTTACTTAAAAGTATCAATATTGCAATATAGAAGTACTCTGTTACAAGTAAAAGTCTGCAATTCGAAATGTACTTAAATAAATGTACAAAAGTATTGGCATCAAATAAAAGTACAAAAGTATTGGCATCAACATGTACTTAAAGTACCAAAAGTAAAAGTTAGAACTAGTCAAATGTAGTGGGGTAAAAGTACAATATGTATCAATGGCATTTCAATAAAACTGTACTAGACAAAAAGAATCATAAGACAGTCAAGGAAATAAAATGATATTTACAGTAAAGGGTCAGGGCTATCTGTTGACTGACTGTAAATAATATGGTCTTTGTAACAGTTACAAATGTTTCAATGTTCATGTTGAAATAAACTCTTGAAATGGAATATCATGCAGTCATGTATTTTAATTCTTTATGCATTACTACTGAAATGTTGTATATTTTCATACGAGTCATTCATATGGGCATTTGACACTGTCTTCCTCAGTAACTTATGTAAAATGATATGTATGGCAAATTCTCAGTAAGTACATAAAGTCATTTTGTAGTTTTTGTACAAACTGGTTGGCTTCTACCTATTGATACACACCTGATCATAGTATGCATGATGTACTATAATTAAGCAGCTAGGCGAATATCATCAAAGCTTCATAAATAAAACTAACCCGAACGGAAGTTTGGTCACTTCTCATCCAAATACATGCAGTACAGTAAGTCATATTGCTTTATAATAGGTATTAAAACTTGCATTGATGCATAGCCAGACTGTTGCCTCCGCGATTTGGGCAAATGCTCCCGGCATACAGTCTGGCTAACGGATATAGAAACAATGAGATAGAGCGGATGTGACGCAACCGCTCCCTTGGTGCAGTAACAATAACATGTCCTACTGGAAGCATTATGTCTCCTTTCAACATTTCTGGGGGCGTTATTTCATCTTTCTCTGGTGTTATTGGTGTTACCTCCATGATGTTTTCAAACGTTTTCTTAAACTATACACTCATAACAAGAATAGGCCGCTCAAATGACTCTGTCTGAGCTATTGTGTTTCTGTTATGTTTCCAATGGGACTACAGCTCAGTGCAGCAGCGGCTACTTCCGATACTCGCCGTTCGGGAGCTGCCTGTCACGGGGCTGCCCGTGCCCTATACAGACACACATGGATTGAGAGCAATGCACACACGCACACACCTTACAGTTTCCATTTGACTAACTAGCCGGCCGGCGTGGAAATGACTGGGGGGGAGTAGTGTTCATGAACATTGTTCTTAATAACCTTGTATTTATTTCCCAATGTATTTTAATGGTTGAAGTGATATGCATTGTGGTGGTGGTAATCATTGGTGTTTAATTGATATGATTGGGTGGCACCTGTCTCTCCTGCAGTGCTCTGGTGATCCCCTTGACTGAGTGGGGGAAGGTACCAACTGCTGGAGCAGGAGGGGTGTCTTATGTTCAAGAGCTCTTATGTTATGTTTGTTTCCTATCTTCATGTTGTGGCGCCTGAAATGTATTTGAAATGTATTTCTAATGGGTTTAGTAAAACCATATATAATTGTGTAGTCAACTCATGGGTCTTAGTTTACCTTGGTTGAGTTAAGCGGCTACCAATTAGTTCTGTGTTCTTGGTATGGTCTCACCTAGTATAAAAGGGAGGCTGGAGAGTGCAGTGTTAGTTCAGTTTGGGTTTGGGAAGCGAGATGGTCACACCCAAGGAGAGCTGCCAGGGAGCCCGTGTGATTGGGTTTTTAGCCTGTTAACAGTGTCTCAAGTTTTGGGTTGTTTCCTAATTTGTTTTCTAGTTTTCGTCTCATCTTTTTGTTAGTTCGTCTTCAGTGTTTATTGTCCAAGGCCTTGCCACTGACCCCCACTGTACATAATCCTGCATCTGGGAAAAATAAAAACCTAGCCTAAAAGGTATTTTTGGACTTTTTGGAGCCTTGGCCGCACAGGCAACCTTTACACTGCCGTTCCAGACTCTGTATAGCATTCGGAGAATAGTTGTCTGGCTACGCGAGACTACATAGGATCTAAACGTTTTTAGTGATATCCATAAGCCTATTTAAACCAGTTGTCAGAGAGACTCAGAGGAATACATTAACGTAAATAATGTATTGTAATTATCAAATCATTAACTCTGCTTGTCGCTACGGGTACTATGGTGTCTACCGTAGGTTTAACTTTTGTGTTAAGGAAAGATTTGATTAATAAAACATGTTACGGTCAACCGTTTCACTAGCATGTTGATAGTTATCCAACGCTAGCAATGAGAGCGCGCACCAGACTGGAGCACCAGAAGCTAGCGCGCACACGCACACCAGACTGGAGCACCAGACGGGCAGGTTATGGCTGGGGGGGGGGGGGGGGGTTCCAGGCTGTGTTGTGTGTGACGTACAGTGGGACGCAACCACGCCCACTGCTAGAATCGGACTCAAACACCAGCAGAAAACACTCTCCCCTCGTGACATAGGCTACTGTATCTTTAGGAGGAATGATTTACATAATTACGTCGGTGTTGTAAGGTGCCATTAAGTAACAATATAATTCAGGAGCTCAAAAATAAATAAAAATAAATCAGTAACAATATAATTCAGGGGTGCAAAACTAATTATTTATTATCTTGATAAAAAAGAAAAGTTTTGGACATACAAGGTTTCCACCGGACAGCAACGATATAGCAGCCAATAGAGGCGCATCTGAGGCCTGTACTGGACAGGTGTCATCGGACTTGGAAAACAACATTGTAACAGTACCTAATAGTACCCACTGATTTACTAAGACAATATGGCACATTTGGAGTCCACTAGTAGAATCGCTTCTCAAAACCTTTTATTTCTAAGGACCACCATAACTCCGAGAGTGTAAAAAGGTAGACTCTAGAGCAGTGGTTCTCAAAGTGCATTCCAGGGACTCTGTGGGTTCCTTTAGGGGTGTCTAAACTGACCCATACAAGTTTGTAACTCTGACAGTGTACAAATGGAACCAAATGTACCCTGATGGGTCCATTTGGTTCCATTTGTATGCAAAAAAACAGTGTGACAATTGTCATGGCAGTCCTCTGTGCCAAGTTTGGTATTGGATTGGAGCAACGGTGGGTCTCAAAAGTTGGCAGTCGCAGTTGCAGTTGGCTGTTGCAGTTTGTCAACAACACAGGCGAAGTGCTCATAACTGTCAAACACTCTGTTCTCCAGTCCCTTTGATGCCGACATGTTCTTTTCTGGGCAGAAACTCTAATACTTTCTTTTTTATTTATATTTTCTTACATGTCCCTGTTGTGGTTTCTCACACAGCGAGCACACAGGAATATTGTGGATCCGTGAGACTTTAGGTCCCACGGCTGAAAGCTGTTCCTTTATCTTCCTCTTATAAAGGGTAGACTGGGACCATTTGGCTTCACCGGAGGACAGCGTAGGAGCTTGGGTGAGAGGAGGAGGAGGAGTTTGCGGAGGAACAAGGGTGTGAGGGGGAGGATGTGTGGAGGTGTGCACCACAACAGGCACCACAGTGTTTCTTCTCTCTTTTAACACCTTGGTGCCTGCCGTGCTGGGGGTGTGGACATATTCTAGCTTCTGGTAGCTAGGTGGAGGGAGGACAGATGGTTGAAGTGGTGCTGGAGGGAGGTCCTGGGAGATGGACTGGGTCCTCATCAAGCAGGAGGGTGTTCTGGTGGAGTGGAGGTTAGCCAACCTCTCCTGGCGCAGGATGAAGTCCCGAACAGTTTTTGTGTTTATTTTCGGGAAAGGAATGCCTGTTTTGGACAGAACTGGATCTTCCACCAAGACCATTTACTGGATCTTGTCGTAGGCCTTGGTGATCCGTTCCTTGTCTGTGCTGGTGCCACTAGGTAACTTTAACCACATAAGCTCCAGCCCGAGAAACTCGTTGGTCTTTACATTGGCTGGTCCTTGGAAGTTCTTTTCCACTGTCTCCCCAAACTGCTGCTGGCAGCGCGTGTTGAGGCGTGGTTTTTCTTTTTCTTTTTTTTTTAACACTATTATCACACACACAAATAGAAAAAAAAATGGCCAGCCTCTGGCGACTAGGGGATGGGATGGGAGGGGTGAACTTAAAATAGTGGTGGGGGGGGGGGGGGAATAAAAAACCTACCACAAATTCTGGTATAGGGTTTTTTTTGTTTTTGTTTTTTTAAACAGACACAAACACACACAAAAGACTGACATCACACAGAAATATAAGAAAAAAAAAATGGCCAGCCTCTGGCGACTAGGGGATGGGATGGGAGGGATGAACTTAAAATAGTGGTAGGGGGGGGGGGGGATTAAAAAACCTACCACAATTTCTGGTATAGTGTTTTTTTTAGTTTTTTTGTTTATTTTTTTGTTTTTTTTGTTTTTTTTTTAGTTTTTTACACAGACACAAACACACAAAAGACTGACATCACACAGAAATATAAGAAAAAAAAAATGGCCAGCCTCTGGCGACTAGGGGATGGGATGGGAGGGATGAACTTAAAATAGTGGTAGGGGGGGGGGGGGGGGGGGGGGATTAAAAAACCTACCACAATTTCTGGTATAGTGTTTTTTTTGTTTTTTTGTTTATTTTTTTGTTTTCTTTTTGTTTTTTGTTTTTTATTTTTTACACAGACAGAAACACACAAAAGACACAAAGACAAAACATAAATTTATTCTGCGGGCTGACGGCTTGCCCTAACCCTAACCCTGTCTCTTTTTAGGCAAAAAGCCTTAAAAGTTCTCGCCGCCACGTTGTCATGGACGCATCTCTCCAGGTAAGTGTACCAGGCCTCCAAGTTTGCCCCCTCCATTGGGATCCTCTCCTCCTCTTCTGTTGTCCATCTTTTCTTTGTGTTCGCGGGCAACATTAGAGGAAGGTCCCTCGGCACCCTAACCTCAGCATTTGGGTCTACCCATTGGGGGTCCCTGATCATGGGTCGTGGCCATGGTTGTTCCTCCACAAGGAGGGCCTTGACTGCTTCGTCGTCTGGCTCCTCCTGTGGGGCCTGTGGTTCAGCCTCCGTTGGCCTTTTGGGAGGTTCGGGAACTGCCAGCTTCCAGTGAATATCATTTCCCAGACAGTAAACCCCCACCTTTCCCTGTTGTGTCATACACGAAAACTGGGTGAAGGTCCCCAAGATGCCTAGGTTCCTAAGGCCCTCTTGGGTGAAGGCCAGGTGGCCCAGGAGCTGCGTCACCTTGGGGTAGACGATGAACTGCCTGTTCATGGCCATTCCTACCACTGACACCAAAGCCAGTGTGTTCAGGACTCGCTCCTGAACCGCCAGCTTTCTGCTGTTCAACAGCTCCCCAGGGATCCTTTCCAGGACTTGCGCCATCCAAGGCAAGCCCCTCTCCCTCCACAGTGATGCCTTCGCCTCGTAAATGATGCCCTTGGTGACGATCAGGTCCACGACCTTGCTTGACCAGGTGATCAAAGGGGCCGTGTCAATTGTGGTCTTTGCCCCCTCCCTGTGTACGACCACCCAGTCAGGCATGTCCCAATAGGCGTCATACTGGCGTCCTTCTGTCCAAAACTTTAGTTTTGGGAACCAAACCAGCTCCGCCTGCTCCAATCCTACAAGAAGGAGTTTGGCTGGGTCCCGTCTGGCTCCTCTCACAATGTTAAGTGCCCGGCCAAAGGTGACCCCTTTGACCCACCTGAAATGTTTTGCATGATCAAGGACCAGCTTGACTAGAGCCGGGTAGCTCAGCGAGTCCTTGATCTTGTCCAGTGGGGTTGGGGCATCTTTGTTCCTGAGCATGTCCATGTCAGGTGGATGGTCATAATAGATGTCGTCCAGGAGGACCTTCAGAAGGGCAGCGCCAAGGACCTCGTCGGAGGCTTGCACCTGGTCCACCGCGTGTTGAGGCGGTGGTACATTTTGCATGATGCAAAACGCATCACTGGTACATGCTGAAATACTAAAATATCTAAAAACACAGATTGAACACAAAAAATAACTCGGGTTGTCCCAGAGGTCAAGTGGCCCTTTAAAATATTAGCCATCTAGTTTCTCGATCTTCTTCTCGATGGCTTTTTCAAAGAGCTCCATGTTCAGGTCCATCATTTTCATGAGGAAACCATGAGAGGCCTGGTCGGCCTGTCCCATGGTTTTTTTCAGCTCCTCCACTTGCTCCCTGAGGGTCGATCTGTAAAGTTCATAAAATGACAGTGAGAAGCATTGCACTCCACACACAAGGAAGTGGTTACATTTTTGTCAAGGAATGCTGTAATTTGTAAATAAAGGACACTGTGTGTCGTTTGTTGTCCTTGCGCTATTTACATAATCTAGAACCTCATAATTAAGCACCCTTCTATCTAGGGTGTGAACTACCACAGAGCATTCTCTTCTGTTGCGGAGAAAAAATAAATAAAAAAACTCTACAGACTAAAATCACACTACATTATGAGATTACAAATGAGATGCTTATTCACAATCTGTTATTAACGTCCACTGATTACTTTTTTGCAATGTGTATATTACGTATGCCAGGTCTTAAAATCTACCTGAACTGGGTCAAGCTCTCTACAGTCTCCCCAGGAAGGACTGGCAGCTGGCTGAGGTCGACCTGGGTCGTTAACAGGTCCTTGAGGCTTCCCACCATACCGTCCACCTCTCCTGAAAACACACACATAAGAAAAAAACAAATTACATCACATTGCAAGTACGCACCTCAATAAGCAGTCAGTGATTTATGAAAAGTACTGGGTAAGAACACTTGCCTTCACACAGTCTGGAGAAGAACGACACCACAGCCGTGAGGGCAGTGGGCTCCACCCCCACTGCTGCCAGCTGTTGTTTTAATTCTTCTCTTCAGTTATTGTCATGCCTCGTGTATGACACAAGGGACGATAAGGACATCGACTCTGGGGGTGCCACCCGGCGCCCCAGCTCCTCCACGGTGATACTGCACCTGTGTGGACAAATAAAAGAAATGATTTAATTTAGAATCGTGTTAAATGAACATCATAAGTATATGGATGACCAAGGGTCTTCAACAGGGGGTCCGGGACCCCTAGGGGGTCCTCAGAGTTACTACAGGGGGTCCTCCAAATCTTTGTGATAGACTTTTTTTCCTCCTTTTTTATATTAACCATTTGAAATCTAGTGCCCATATTCTGAGAACTTTAGCCAACAATAGCAGATCTACAAGCTCACAATGCCAAGCGCGAGGCGTTGTGAGCTTGTAGATCTGCTATTTTTGGCAAAGAGCTTTGGTGTAGAGGGTAAAAAGAGCGGACAAAGTACAGAGTGAAATGTCAAGTTTCTTAAGTATTGACGGTTCAAGTGGTTAAATGTCTGAAAACACAAATTGACATGAAGCCAAAATACAGATGATTGTGCCGATAAATGATGAAACTATATGGTAAAAGAAATGATTTAATTTAGAATCGTGTTAAATGAACATCATAAGTATATGGATTACTTCCTCTACTCCCAACTCCAACTGTTTGCATCCCCAACAGCCTTCTACAGGGCGGTCCCCATGCTCCTCAAAGACATTATTGATTGAGATTCTGTTGAAATTCTAACTCAGGAACTAACCTCGACCTTCTCTATTCCCCCCACCCAGAACAAATACATCTGTGTATTTCTATGATGCTTGTCTCACTCGCCAGTCCCTCATTGTTAGAGGGACTGGCGAGTGAGACAAGCATCATAATGCAAAAGCAATAATTACTAAGACTCACATTTCCAGCATACTCCCAATATTGGTATCATTACATTGTACACAGTGCTCTCAAAAACAAATAGTAAACCCTAACTCTTAACGTTTGGCACTAGAGTTGGTGGGGGGGCTTGTGGTAGTAGAGATGGCGGGGAGGCTGGCAGCAGTAAAGGTGGTGGGGGGGCTGGTGTCAGCCGAGGGGGGGGCCCCAGATGTTGAAGGTGGTGGGCTGTTAATTACCATCTCTATTTCTATAGGATGCAAAAACACAATAACTCAATAGAAAATACTTTATGGGGGGGTGCAACTCATTTTCAATTTAGAACTATGCAATTCTCTCTCTCTCTCTCACCTTCGGCAGTGAAGCCTTCAAAATAGTGGCTGTCGCTGCTGCTCTCATCAAAGAGAATGGCAGTAGGGCTCCGGCTTGCTGTGGGAGACCCTATTGATGTTCCAAAACGGAAAGCAGTACCAAATATTTTGTAATGTTAGTAACGCTTCAACAATTTCACAAGACAGTGATGTAGATCAGTATTGGCAATAACACACACACACACACACACACACACACACACACACACACACACACACACACACACACACACACACGTACATTTTTATATAAAAACCAGACATGCTTTCCTTACCTGTCTCAGAGAAGCCTTCGAAGGTGTCACTGCTTGTCTCGTCTATAAATGCCGAAGGCACCATGATCAGATCTGAAATGTATAAAAGAAAATATGTTTTATTTTTTCAATCTTTAATTGTCTTTATTGAATGTTCGAATTTAACATATGTGGGCATAAGCCACAAAATATACATGCAATCAGCAATCCGAGCAATATCAAAGCCTTACGTTGATCTTCGGGCCCTTTTTCAGACACCCGCCATGTTCTGCAAGAATTACGAAATAAAATGAATGTAGCTAAATAATTAAACTTTTAGGCTATAAATTTGCTAAAATGATTCCATTAACATTGCAACTCAAGCATGGGCCTACAGCATGTCGGTGGATCACTGCTGCCTATTTCCTTTTTTCTTTTTATAGCAAATTTTATTGGAGTTAGGGGTGTGTGTGTGTGTGTGTGTGTGTGTGTGTGTGTGTGTGTGTGTGTGTGTGTGTGTGTGTGTGTGTTGCATGGAGGGGGGGGGGCCTGAACATGGCCGTAACTTATGTTTGTGTGTGTGTGTGTGTGTGTGTGTGTGTGTGTGTGTGTGTGTGTGTGTGTGTGTGTGTGTTATGTGAGGATGGGGAGGGGAGGGGAGGGGCCTTGAACCTGGCCATCTTCATCTTGTCCTCAATCACGCAGACGGGGCTGCCGCTGCGGCTGATGCCGCTGCCGCTGCGGGCAGGGGGAGCCCTTGTGCCACTGCAGCTGCATAATTAAGCGGCACGGGTGGGAGGGGGGGGGGGGATGGGTGGCACACCAAGGGGCATTCCCGCCGCTGGGTTCTGGCGTCTGGGCCTCACTGGAGCCGTAGCCCTGGCCCAGCGTGGCCGGTTGGGCCCCTGCGGGATAATCCTCGGGACCTGCATCACAACGCCTAGGGGTCGCGGTGGTCGCGGCTGCTGCATCTTAATTCTCAAAACGTGGTCGAGTGCGTTCTGTTCCAATGTCTGAGATAGAGCGTCGCAGCGGAAGTGGATTCCTGGGGTCACTTAATATTCCCCATTTATTTTCGCCATAGACTTTTACAAATATATTTATAACAATTATGTTAAGCCTCGAACCAAGCCATCCAGGATGGAGGTGAATCATGATCACACAACCCCTGATCCCATGTGAAAACATACTTCAATATTACACTATTTGATACACTACATTTAACAACCACCCCCTGCCTAGCGATCTCCAAAATGTTCCCCTCATAGAAAAAAAGGTTACATGATCATGATTCACCTCCATCCTGGATGGCCTGGCTCGAGGCTTTTTTATTTTATTTTTTAATTGATTTTAAAGGTTTTTACACAAACGACATAAAATCGGGGTGAACCCTTACAAAACACATCACAACAAAACAAAACAAAACAAAACAAAACAAAACAAAAACAGGACAATGGGGAGGGGGGGGGGGGGGGGTGTTCCTCCATTTGACAAGTCCTCCATACCCAGCTCATCAGCGGTACAGTGCGCTATTCTAACGCCAGGTATATGACAGATAACAGGAGAATAATCCATTTCATTATACAGTATATAGGGGGCTCACTCATAACACAGTGTATGTAGATAGATAGATACCTTTATTATCCCACGGGGGAAATTCAGTTACCCAGAAGGTACAGCAGTTAAAGGTTACAGGACAGTAAGAAAAAAAGAAAAGGACTGTTGTGTACAGCAACAAAGAAGAATCAACAATACAGGAAAATCAGCCATACAGAGCAATTACGTAAAAAAAAAAATATATATATATATACATAAAGTGTCGAGACAGAACACAACAACAAAAAAGTAGTACTAACGTTTCATGTAAAGGATTGCAATTTTAAGGGACTTTTCTAAGCATATTGCAAACTCAAAGAACTTACAATGGTCCAGTCATTCAAACATTAGGAACTACTTCTCAACGTAGTGCCAAAAATATATATACACATATATACAGTATGCAAAAGTGTTTGCACCAAGACAATAATAACTAGAAAATATTGTTCCTTCGAAACAATTGTGGGCTCGCTTCAAGCCAGAAAACAATGGCTATAAAAGTACAAAATGTCAAGATCGCAGGCAGTGCTCTCTTTGACGTTACTGACGTCAAAGATTGGTCCATTTTGTTCCAAAAATGTGTTGTGCAAAAGTTGACCCGCTGGTGGCGCTATAACAGGCCAATGTGAGAAGGGTGGTATCTGTTCCTTGACCTATTGGGAATGTGCTTGCAAGATTTCACGCATATTGCAGGCTGCGTTCATGATTTGAGGTGTTTTTGGCTTTGGACACTTTATCGCTGCTTGCAGCTATATTCATTATTATTTTTATTTTTTTTGTGTGTGTGCACTTCATAGGCATATTAGATAAAGGTCCTTAGATTGTGTGTAGAATGTTTCATGCAAATTGCCAAAAAAAATCCTAACGGGTTTAAGCGTTTCACAAACTGCTCAAAATGATATAGCGCCCCCCTTTGGCCAATTGGGGTAAGATTGGTTTTAGTGATATTTGGACTAACACTCTACATCTTTGCCAAATGCCATGAACATGTTACTTTGCATGTATGATTTAGAGGCAGAAGAATAATTTGCATAAAACTGCAATATTCATTGAATTTATTTAAAAAAGCATGTTTCAATTTTAAAGAAATCCGATCTGACAGATCTTTAGATATCGGTCCAAAGTTCACGTAAAAAAAGTTTTGTGCACGTGGAGCGAAAATTCCAGAATAAAAGCGGGTTTACGCGTTTTACAAACTGCTCAATATGGCGGAAAACCGAAGGGCGGAGCTTACTTAACAACGACACAGATGTCTTCCGCTCGAGTCAAAGCATGCGTGTAACAAGTTGCATGTCTTCAAACGAAACGAGTCATGACTTATGCCCGTTTGAAGTTTGAATTTTCAAACGCTTCGTATAGCGCCCCCCTTTGGCCGATTGGAATAAAATTGGTTTCAGTGATACTTTGACTAACACTCTACATCTTTGCCAAATGCCATGAACGTGTAACTTTGCATGTATGATTTAGAGGCAGAAGAATAATTTGCATAAAAGCGCAATATCTATTGAATTATTAAAAAATGATATTTCACTTTAAAAGAAATCCGCCGTGATAAATCTGACCGTATTGGTCCAAAGTTCATGTGAAAAAAGTTTCGTGCGCGTAACGAAAAAAACCCAGGAGGAGATAGATTTTTACTGTTTTTCATATTATTCCGAATTGTGGGAGACCTAAAGGTCAAAGGTCAGAAGTTAGAGGGTAAAAGTTGTTCGGCATGAGGAGACGCATAAGTGTATACAGGTTTCATGGCTGTATGTATAACACAGCATGAGCTATACCTGTTCAAAGATCGCACTTTCGAAGGCTTCCTACAGCGCCACCATTTGGCCGATTGCTATAAAAAATAATAGCACACTTCGCCACTGTAAACTGAACACATTGATGTTTTTATTTTCATTTTCTCACTAAGTATGTAGGAGTAGAAAGGAACCGAAGATCCCGTCTACTGATTGCCTGATAGATAAATAAATAATGACAATAACTAGAAAAATATTGTTCCTTCGAAACAATTGTGGGCTCGCTTCAAGCCAGAAAACAATGGCTATAAAAGCAAAAAATGTCAAGATCGCAGGCAGTGCTCTCTTTGACGTTACTGACGTCAAAGATTGGTCCATTTTGTTCCAAAAATGTGTTATGCAAAAGTTGACCCGCTGGTGGCGCTATAACAGGCCAATGTGAGAAGGTTGGTATCTGTTCCTTGACCTATTGGGAATGTGCTTGCAAGATTTCACGCACATACCAGGCTGTGTTCATGATTTGAGGTGTTTTTGGCTTTCGACACTTTATCGCTGCTTGCAGCTATATTTATTATTATTATTTTATAATTTTTTTGTGTGCACTTCATAGGCATGTTAGATAAAGGTCCTTAGATTGCGTGTAGAATGTTTCATGCAAATTGCTAAAAAAATGATATTTGAACTAACCCTCTACACTATTTTGTCATGAAAATGTGACTTTGCATGTATGTTTTAGAGGCAGAAGAATAATTTGCATAAAAATGCAATATTGTTTGAATTATTTAAAAAAGCATGTTTCAATGTTAAAGAAATCCGATCTGACAGATCTTTAGATATCGGTCCAAAGTTCACGTAAAAAAAGTTTTGTGCACGTGACGCGAAAATTCCAGAATAAAAGCGGGTTTACGCGTTTTACAAACTGCTCAAAATGGCGGAAAATCGGAGGGCGGAGCTTACTTTACAACGACACAGATGTCTTCCGCTTGAGTCAAAGCACGCGTGTAACAAGTTGCATGTCTTCAAACGAAACGAGTCATGACTTATGCCCGTTTGAAGTTTGAATTTTCAGACGCTTCGTATAGCGCCCCCCTTTGGCCGATTGGAATAAAATTGGTTTCAGTGATACTTTGACTAACCCTCCACATCTTTGCCAAATGCCATGAACGTGTAACTTTGCATGTATGATTTAGAGGCCGAAGAATAATTTGCATAAAACCGCAATATTGGGGTAATTATTAAAAAATTATATTTCACTTTAAAAAAAATCTGGTTGATCAATCTGACCGTATTGGTCCAAAGTTCATGTGAAAAAAGTTTCATGCGCGTATCGCGAAAATCCCAGGAGGAGATAGATTTTTACTGTTTTTCATATAATTCCGAATTGTGGGAGACCTAAAGGTCAGAGGTCAAAAGTTAGAGGGTAAAAGTTGTTCGGCATGAGGAGACGCATAAGTGTATACAGGTTTCATGGCTGTATGTATAACACAGCATGAGCTATACCTGTTCAAAGATCGCACTTTCGAAGGCTTCCTACAGCGCCACCATTTGGCCGATTGCTGTATAAAGTAATAGCACACGTCGCCACTGTAAGCTGAACACATTGATGTTTTTATTTTCATTTTCTCATTAAGTATGTAGGAGTAGAAAGGTGCCAAAGTATTGAGGAGAACTTGATATAGTATATAAACTAGAAAATGTGCAATTTGGGAAATTGCGAGTGTGGTTGCCTGCCCTGCCGCCCCCTATGGGTCGAACTGGAAATGCTTTTGGGGATTTGTTGAATATCCCACCCGCGACTTGTGGTTAAAATTTGGTGTTGACTGGATGTTTCGTTTCTGATTTATGGCTATTTTTGGCGAAACTGGCCCCTCTCGCTAACTTCGTAAGCCTGTTACGGACGAACGGTATGGACTATCGAAATATCGCTTGAATATGTTCATCGCATGAGTCCAGAGATCATGTGTACCGATTTTTGTGACATTTGGAGAAAATATGTAGGAAAAGGAGCAAAAAGTGTGTTTTGAAGAAAATTCAAAATGGCGGAAAATCTATCCTGACGCAAATGGGCGTGGCCTATATGAGGAGATGCGTCATGACCCAAGGAATCCAGGGAAAAAGGAATTTTAATTTTCCGACCTACGGTTCAAGAGTTATAGGGCAAAACGTAAAGTGGGGTGTGATAGCGCCACCATGTGGCCGACTGATGTAATTATTTTTTTATTAATTATTACAATTATTATGAATCTCCTCTCCAAGTTTTGAAACTGTAGACCCTATGGTTTGCGAGAGAAAAATACATGAATGTGAGTTTTTGCGATTCCCATTATAAGTCAATGGGGAAAATTAATTCACCAATAAATTAATATCAATTAAACGATACAACCTTTCTCTTAGAAAAGTAATAGCCCACGATTCCCGATCAAGCCGGTCGATTTGACATATGGCGCGAGTGTGTGGCGCAAAAACTGTGGGCTGTGAAGCGCGCCAAACTTTTGGTTACACTAGTCAAGAATAATAATAATAATAATAAAGTTACCCTAGAACTATAGTGTGTTGCCCTGTTAGGGCAACCACACTAATAAATAAATAAATAATGACAATATCTAAAGTGTGCTCGCCTTTAGGCGAGCCCACAACTAAAGTGTGCTCGCCTATAGGCGAGCCCACAATAATGCTTAGCCTAAATAAAAGAAAAAGTGCAGAGGCAGAGCCATAAAAGTGTCCAAAAGTCTGTGCAAAAAAAGAAGTGACCAGTGTCGAGTCACAACAAAGAAAAAGAAAAAACGCAGATAGATGCTCCTCTCCGCAATACAGGAGGGGGGGGGGGGTAATTTGGATGGCCAGGGATGGAAGATTGGAACAATAACGTGGAGTTGTGTGCGCGTTGCAATCGTCCTTCCGAGCCTCAATAGTACAGCGTCTCCTCCGCCGTTTGGCCCACGTATGTTACGGACCACAGCGACACATCCTCCGGTCCACGCCACGAGCCTCCGCGGCGAGGGCTCAGCTCCTCCGGTGCGCAGCAGCGTGCGCCTCTGGCCCGAGTTACGGGCTTTCACGACGACAGCGTGTAGGCCTCCTCTTCTGCGCGAACATCGCGCGTATGCAGTTTACTCCGGATCTGAGTCCCGCCGTGCTCGCCTGCATCCAGAACAAGGTCCACGTACATCTCCGGCACCAACAGACTGGTGTATCCATAAAAACACCAAAGCAACGAGCCAGTCCCGTTGCCCCAGGGCCACACGCTTAAGACAGGCTAAACAGAATAGAGGTAGGCCACTGTTTCCTCTGCTTTGTTCCTCGCAAGGCACAGAAGGCCCTACCCCCACTTTTTCTGCCAGCCGATCAGAAAAAACACGAAAAAAAGACTAAACTACAATATACACTAACTAGAAAAATATTGTTCCTTCGAAACAATTGTGGGCTTGCTTCAAGCCGGAAAACAATGGCTATAAAAGTACAAAACATCAAGATCGCAGGCAGTGCTCTCTTTGACGTTACTGACGTCAAAGATTGGTCCATTTTGTTCCAAAAATGTGTTGTGCAAAAGTTGACCCGCTGGTGGCGCTATAACAGGCCAATGTAAGAAGGGTGATATCTGTTCCTTGACCTATTGGGAATGTGAATGCAAGATTTCACGCACATTGCAGGCTGTGTTCATGATTTGAGGTGTTTTTGGCTTTGGCCACTTTATCGCTGCTTGCAGCTATATTCATTATTATAATTTTTTTGTGTGTGTGCACTTCATAGGCATATTAGATAAAGGTCCTTAGATTGTGTGTAGAATGTTTCATGCAAATTGCAAAAAATAAATCCTAACGGGTTTAAGCGTTTCACAAACTGCTCAAAATGATATAGCGCCCCCCTTTGGCCAATTGGGGTAAGATTGGTTTTAGTGATATTTGGACTAACACTCTACATCTTTGCCAAATGCCATGAACATGTTACTTTGCATGTATGATTTAGAGGCAGAAGAATAATTTGCATAAAACTGCAATATTCATTGAATTTATTTAAAAAAGCATGTTTCAATTTGAAAGAAATCCGATCTGACAGATCTTTAGATATCGGTCCAAAGTTCACGTAAAAAAAGTTTTGTGCACGTGGAGCGAAAATTCCAGAATAAAAGCGGGTTTACGCGTTTTACAAACTGCTCAAAATGGCGGAAAATCGAAGGGCGGAGCTTACTTAACAACGACACAGATGTCTTCCGCTTGAGTCAAAGCACGCGTGTAACAAGTTGCATGTCTTCAAACGAAACGAGTCATGACTTATGCCCGTTTGAAGTTTGAATTTTCAAACGCTTCGTATAGCGCCCCCCTTTGGCCGATTGGAATAAAATTGGTTTCAGTGATACTTTGACTAACTCTCCACATCTTTGCCAAATGCCATGAATGTGTAACTTTGCATGTATGATTTAGAGGCCGAAGAATAATTTGCATAAAACCGCAATATTGATTGAATTATTAAAAAATTATATTTCACTTTAAAAGAAATCCGCCGAGACTAGTTTGACCGTATTGGTCCAAAGTTCATGTGAAAAAAGTTTTGTGCGCGTAACGAAAAAAACCCAGGAGGAGATAGATTTTTACTGTTTTTCATATTATTCCGAATTGTGGGAGACCTAAAGGTCAGAGGTCAAAAGTTAGAGGGTAAAAGTTGTTCGGCATGAGGAGACGCATAAGTGTATACAGTTTTCATGGCTGTATGTATAACACAGCATGAGCTATACCTGTTCAAAGATCGCACTTTCGAAGGCTTCCTACAGCGCCACCATTTGGCCGATTGCTGTATAAAATAATAGCACACTTCGCCACTGTAAGCTGAACACATTGATGTTTTTATTTTCATTTTCTCACTAAGTATGTAGGAGTAGAAAGGAACCGAAGATCCCGTCTACTGATTGCCTGATAGATAAATAAATAACTAGAAAAATATTGTTCCTTCGAAACAATTGTGGGCTCGCTTCAAGCCAGAAAACAATGGCTATAAAAGCACAAAATGTCAAGATCGCAGGCAGTGCTCTCTTTGACGTTACTGACGTCAACGATTGGTCCATTTTGTTCCAAAAATGTGTTGTGCAAAAGTTGACCCGCTGGTGGCGCTATAACAGGCCAATGTGAGAAGGGTGGTATCTGTTCCTTGACCTATTGGGAATGTGCTTGCAAGATTTCACGCACATTGCAGGCTGTGTTCATGATTTGAGGTGTTTTTGGCTTTGGCCACTTTATCGCTGCTTGCAGCTATATTCATTATTATTATTTTTTTGTGTGTGTGCACTTCATAGGCATATTAGATAAAGGTCCTTAGATTGTGTGCAGAATGTTTCATGCAAATTGCACAAAAAAAATCCTAACGGGTTTAAGCGTTTCACAAACTGCTCAAAATGATATAGCGCCCCCCTTTGGCCAATTGGGGTAAGATTGGTTTTAGTGATATTTGGACTAACACTCTACATCTTTGCCAAATGCCATGAACATGTTACTTTGCATGTATGATTTAGAGGCAGAAGAATAATTTGCATAAAACTGCAATATTCATTGAATTTATTTAAAAAAGCATGTTTCAATTTTAAAGAAATCCGATCTGACAGATCTTTAGATATCGGTCCAAAGTTCACGTAAAAAAAGTTTTGTGCACGTGGAGCGAAAATTCCAGAATAAAAGCGGGTTTACGCGTTTTACAAACTGCTCAATATGGCGGAAAATCGAAGGGCGGAGCTTACTTAACAACGACACAGATGTCTTCCGCTCGAGTCAAAGCACGCGTGTAACAAGTTGCATGTCTTCAAACAAAACGAGTCATGACTTATGCCCGTTTGAAGTTTGAATTTTCAAACGCTTCGTATAGCGCCCCCCTTTGGCCGATTGGAATAAAATTGGTTTCAGTGATACTTTGACTAACCCTCCACATCTTTGCCAAATGCCATGAACGTGTACCTTTGCATGTATGATTTAGAGGCCGAAGAATAATTTGCATAAAACCGCAATATTGATTAAATTATTAAGAAATTATATTTCACTTTAAAAAAAATCTGGTTGATCAATCTGACCGTATTGGTCCAAAGTTCATGTGAAAAAAGTTTCGTGCGCGTAACGAAAAAAACCCAGGAGGAGATAGATTTTTACTGTTTTTCATATTATTCCGAATTGTGGGAGACCTAAAGGTCAGAAGTCAAAAGTTAGAGGGTAAAAGTTGTTCGGCATGAGGAGACGCATACGTGTATACAGGTTTCATGGCTGTACGTATAACACAGCATGAGCTATACCTGTTCAAAGTTCGCACTTTCGAAGGCTTCCTACAGCGCCACCATTTGGCCGATTGCTATAGAAAATAATAGCACACTTCGCCACTGTAAACTGAACACATTGATGTTTTTATTTTCATTTTCTCACTACGTATGTAGGAGTAGTAGGAAACCGAAGTTTGAAGGAGAACTTGCTCTAGTATATAAATAATTTTGACAATAACTAAAGTGTGCTCGCCTATAGGCGAGCCCACAATGACAATATCTAAAGTGTGCTCGCCTTATAGGCGAGCCCACAATAAAACAAAGTTCCTCAGAACATGCCCAGCTTGGCCAATGTAATGAGTCGCCACACGAAAAAAAAAAAAGAAGACAGAAAAAAGCAAGAAAAAGAGAAAGTAGGAAATTAACTGCAGAGCTCTTCCGAGTTGCGACTGCAGGCCCTCAAGGAGCGCGTCGCACGTGTATAGGGAAACACAACATGTACGTTCCAAGTATTCACCCTATCACATTGGTGGGGTTCTGTCCCACTGGGCACTGCCCTTTAGAGAGGATCCGGGAGATTTCTTGTGGGAAATAGTTGAGCATTGGGGCCCATATTTTTTGGAATGAGGCTTCATTGCCTCTGTACACTGCGCATAATCTCTCATGGGGTAACACCCCAAAGATCTCCCTATACCAGAGTTGTATGGTTGGGGGTTTATCTTTTATCCAATTAACCAGAATGCATTTTCGGGCTGAGAGTAGGAGTTTATCAGTATCACATAGCTTAAATTGTAAAGGTGTCAGATTGATCTCTTTTGAGGGGAGTCCCAAGATAAAGGCTCCCGGATCCTTCTTTATTTTAATTTTGAATATGTCACTTAGTTCACGTGCCACCTGGTTCCAAAACCTGGATATCCACTTACATTCCCAAAAGTAGTGATAGTATGTTCCCAAAACGGTGTGACATTTCGAGCACAGGGGTGATATTGAGCGATCCATTTTGTTTAATAGCACGGGTTTAATGTGCAATCTATGGAGAATTTTGAACTGCGTTTCTCTTAGTCTATTGCAAGTGTAAACCTTTTTAACTGAGTCAATGTCTTCCTGCCAGTCGTCCTCTAGATATTCATTATTAAAGTCCCTCTCCCACTTGCGGAACGATTGGACCTCCAGGGAGTCCAGAGAATACAACATAGAGTAAAATGACGAAATAAAGTGTGTTACATTGCTGCATTTATATAAGAAATCCTCTACTTTGCTACAAGAGGAGCCAAGTGGCATTGGCAATTGTAGTGAATGAACAAAATGGCGTATTTGAAAAAAACCATAAAGGTGTTCCCTTGGAAGATTAAATTGAGTCTGCAGTTGCTGAAAAGACATCATAACCCCTTCCCTAAACAGATCAGACAGTAACCTAAGCCCTCGTGAGTGCCAGATCTTAAAGATGGCTGAGCTAGATCCAGGGCCGAATTCATGATTACTAAAGATAGGTGTTAGCATTGACCTGCATTCTCCTCCACTAGCAATGGTGGTGATCTGTCGCCACACTCTGATAGTGGTGTATATAATTGGATTTCCTTGTATCTCTCTCTCTAGGTCGTCCTCAGACGAGCCTTCCATCGTCGCTTCCAGTCATCCCGGTTCTCCATACATCCGGCCAGCTCGCTGGTGCTTTGCGCTCCTGTGTCTTTCTTGAGTACATCCACATATGTTAGTGTGGGACGTCCTCGTGATCGGTGCCCATGTGTTGGTTCCCACAGCACCAGTTTGCTGGCTGTTGTCTTTGGCAGTGTCCTGCAAGTCTCATTCTCCTGGCTGCTATTTTATCGCTCACCCTTAATATTCCAGCATACAGATTCTTGTTGGTAACATGTGTACCCTTACTGATGTTGAGCACTACACGTAACATTCTGGTGTAGCACCCATCTAAAGACTTCTGCAGAGTTGGCTTCAGGGTCCAGCATTCACTGCCATATAGGAGAACAGACTCTACCGTCGCATAGAAGAAGCTGAGTTTGGTTTGTCGGGGGAGGTTGGAGATCCATACACTAGCCATGCCATTCAGGGCCCTCCATGCAAGTGCCTTCCTCACTTTAAGATCTTGCTCTGTTGAGTTGACCCATGAGCCCAGGTACTTGAAGTCCTTGACTTCCTTCAGAGCCGTGCCTCCTGTTGTTGTCAGAGGTGGGTGTTCTGTTTGGATGTTATAGGTGATCACCTCCGTTTTCTTGGCATTCAGCTGAAGGCCAACCTTGGCACACTCTGACTCCACTCTGCTCAAGAGCTCCTGTGCTTGCTCCACCTGGTTGGAGAGTAGGCTGATGTCATCCGCGTAGTCTAGGTCTGTCAAGACTACTGCAGGGTGCCGTCTTGACCTCTTTGGTGTAATAGTGAGGCCAAGATCCTGCTCTCGTCCATTGATGGCCTTCCTGAGTGCGTAGTCCAGGACTATGACAAAGAGGAAGGGGGCTAGGGTGTCCCCTTGCAGTACCCCAGCCAGGATGCCAAACTCCTCACTGTTTCCATCTGGGGTCACCACCTTGGCCCGTGCTCCTGCATACATGGTCTCTATTGCCCGGAGTAGGTTGGGAGGGACACCGTAGGCTTTCAGGATCCTCATCATGGTGCCTCTGTGTATTGAGTCAAAAGCCTTTTTGAAGTCAATAAAGCACAATACAGCCATCAGGTTGTTCTTCTTCACCTCCACAATTAGTCTCCTCAAGGCCAAGATCTGGGCTACTGTGGTTCTTTCCTCTCGAAAGCCGTTTTGGTTTTCCCTCAGGTGAGGGTCGATGGCATGCCGGATCCGATTTAATATCATCCGGTTGTAGACCTTTGCAGCGATGCAGGTCAGGCTGATGCCTCGGTAATTGTCTGGCTTCGAGAGGTCTCCGGATTTAGGCACCGGGATGATGTTGGAAATAGACCACATGTCAGGCAGCTTGTTGCCTAGCAGGGCAAGGTTACAGAACTGTAGGATGATCTTGTCTAGACCGCAGTTCTTTACAACCTCTGGGGCTATGCCGTCGGGTCCAGCACTCTTGCCCTCTCTCAGCGTGTTTTTCGCCATGGCAAGCTCACTGACCGTGAAGGGACCGTCATTGATGTTGAGGTTCTGGAGGAATGGTAGTATTTCTTCCTCCTCCCCAACTGATGTTGTTCCCAGCAGCCTTCGGAAGTGGTTGAACCATTTCCTCTGGGCTGTGTCCCTCAACCTGTCCCTCCTTGGTCCTTTTCCGTCCTGTCATTTCATTAATGACCTTCCAGGCTTCTCCATACTGCCTCTCACCATGCGCTGCCTGGACTCTCCGCACCCTCTCCATCAGTTCCTCCCCTTTGATCTTGTCGTAGGTACTGAAGAGAAGCTGTTTGGCCTCGTTCAGTACCCCACGTCTCTCCACAGTAGGCTCATGTGCGAAGCCATGCCGTGCTTCCTCCACCCTGCCCCGTGCAGCTACGACCTCCGGGTGTTTGGACCGTAGGGAGCTTCTGGTTTTGTCCAGCACGGGCACACACAGCTTGGTCGCCTCTTCGTTGGCAACAACGAAACGCCTGTACTCACTGCTTGCCTCCACTCCATCCAGCAGCTGAAAGCGACTCCTTACCTCCTCCGTATACCTGGTTTGCAGGCCAGGGTCGATTGAGAGTGCCTTCCAGTCATACCGGATCTTGGGGCTGGGCTTGGGGACCCTGAGGCTCAGTCGCACCCTCATGGAGACCACGCGGTGGTCAGAGCCCACAGAGCTGAACGTGCTGTATGGCTCAGCGTTCAGGATGGAGTTCCTCCACTTTCGCCTCACAAGTATGTAGTCCAACTGACGTTGCATACCCGAGGCTCGGTCTTGGAAGGTCCATCTCTTTCCTGTTCTTTTACGGAACATGGTGTTCGCTGCCAGAAGTTCGTTTTCTGTGAGAAGGGCAGTGAGGTATGTGCCATTGCGGTTGGTAGAGTCGTAGAATGGGAAGGGTGCGTCCTCTGGTCCAATCCTTGCATTGAAGTCACCCAGAATTGCCAGGAAGTTGTGTGCTGGGACATCTCGGACTACTGTTGTGAGGTCCTCGTAGAACTTCTCCACCTCTTCTGATGGTGCTACGTTGGTGGGCGAGTACACGACTATGACTGTTGTTACTGGGTTGCCTGAGAACTCTGCGATAAGGATCCTGTCGGTGTGATGGTAAACCCGTCGGAGAGCCTTTCGCGCCCGAGAACCCAGCATTAGCCCTACGCCCCCTGTTGCAGCCTGGGCTTCGTTTCGCCACGCAGATGCAGTGATGAACGTGCATCTCTCCACTCTGCGGTAAACGATCCGGTCATCAGTGTGCACTCTCCTGTGTTCCTGGACTCCCAGGATCTCCACCCCCCGTTCATCAGCACAGTGTGCTAGTTCCTCCAATCTAGCTTCTTCTCTCACTGTACACGCGTTGAAGGTTCCCATTATAAATGGTCTCCGACAGCGCATGAGTGCATTGGATGGGGTGCTGTGATCGGACAGGACCCTCCCTTGCGGGTTTGGGGACCTGTCGTCATGATGTCCTCCAGGAGGAGGACCAGCACCACCATCCGCTGCGATGCTCCTGCGGACTCCCGCCGCTGGAAGTATAGGATTTGGGATGACTTTGTTCTCCATGGTTGGCTTTACAATGCTGGTTGAGGACTGTGGGGCGCAACTACTCACAGTCCTGGTTTTACTTCAGAGTGTCCTTCTCCTAGGTGGGTTGCCTACCATGGCTATGAGCCCCACCGCCCCCCTGCTATTTACCCATAGCTGGGACAGCGGTTGGCAAGGCGCCAGGGCGTGTCCACACACCGGTGGGCCTGCGCACCTCACCTATGGGGCCCACTGCTGCTCCCCGATCCCCTACAGTTTGGTTTAGTGTCCGCAAGGACACGTATCCGTGTGTGGCCACGAGGAGGCACTGCAGGAGTCTTGGCGGTGGAGAGGCTGTGTACCGCGCGGGAGGAGGCTTACGCACTCGGCTCCTCTTTTTCATTTTACATTTTTGCCGTGATCTCTTTCCATGCCAAATAAACTTTGAGAAGGCCTTTTTTAGGTCTTTAACATCTTTTTTTGAAACCCATAAGGGGAGCATCTGCATTGGATATAAAAGACGGGGTAGAATGTTCATTTTTATTAAACTTGTCCTACCCATAAAAGATAATGGGAGGTCATGCCATCGTGCCAGATCTCTCTTGATTGTAGAGATAATTGGGGCCAGGTTCAGGCGTGCCAGATCTTTTAGATTAGGGGAGACCTTGATGCCAAGATATGTAAAACCAGAGGTTGTCCATTTAAAGGGGAAGTTATTTGGTATGTCTGATTTGGTCAGACTACCCAATGGCATGGCTTCAGATTTGCTTTGATTAATTTTGTAGCCCGAGATAGCCCCAAAGTCTTCTACAATTGAGAGGACAGTTGGCACTGACCTCTTTGGGGAAGACAAAAATAGTATGATGTCATCAGCGTATAAAGCTATTTTGTGGGAGATACCCCGGGGTGAGAATGTAATCCCCTCTACATTGTTGCTGCACCGTATAGCTTCAGCTAGTGGTTCGAGAGAGACGGCGAACAGTAATGGACTTAATGGGTCGCCTTGCCTTGTACCTCTAGCCAAGGGAAAGGGCTCAGAGCAGATTCCATTGGTTAGGACACATGCGACGGGTGAGTGGTAGATGGTTTGAATCCACTTGAGGAAATCCCCCCCAAGTCCATATCTGTCCATGACGTCAAACAGGAACCGCCATTCGACACGGTCGAAGGCTTTCTGTGCATCGAGTGACACTGCTAGCGCTTTATGTTTTAACTGATTGGAGTACTGTATAACATTCAATAAACGCCTCACGTTTGTGACTGAGTGACGGCCTTGTATAAATCCGGACTGATCCGGGGTTATAATCAGAGGCATGAGTCCCTCAATTCTCCTAGCAAGTAATTTAGAGAGTATTTTACTATCCACCGCTATCAGACTAATGGGCCTGTATGAGCCACATATATCAGACGGTTTATCCTTTTTAAGGATGAGCGAGATATTAGCCAAATTCAGGGTTTTGGGGAGATGACCCCTTTGAAATGAGTCAGCATACATTTCTCTTAGAGGACCAACTATGGTCTTACTCATTTTTTTATAGATTTCTGGGCCGTAGCCGTCTGGGCCTGGTGCCTTGCCTGCTTTGAGGGTTTTTATTGTTTCTAGTATTTCTTCCTCTGTAATTGCTTTACATAAAGACTCTCTGTGTTCTTCTGATAGCATAGGGAATGTTAATTTATCAAGAAAGTATTTTCTATGCTGGTCAGAAGTCACACATTCTGAGGAGTATAACTTTTGATAAAATGATTTCATAATTCTATTTATATCCTTAGAAGTATGGTGACTGACGTCATTCTCATCTTTAAGGGAGGATATCGTATTCGGGTTGTGTTTACCTTTAGCAATGCGAGCCAGGAGCCGCCCTGGTTTGTTTCCAGATTCTTAAAATGTATGCTTTTCATGGAAAATGGAGGACTCTGCTTCCCTTGATAGAAGTTGGTCTAATGCTGAACGAGCAGCATCCAACTGTTTTGCCAGATCATTAGACTGTGAGAGTTTAAATTCTGCTTCTAACTTGAAAATTATTTTTTCTAGTTCCAGTTGATTTTAAGCGCCTCCTTCCGTTGGGCCGATGTATACGAGATTATAGCGCCACGGAGGTAGGCCTTTGCTGCCTCCCACAATGTGGAGGGGCTCATCCCAGGGGTTTTATTTACTGAGAAGAAAAACTCCCATTTTTTAGTAATGTATTCCAAAAACGGGGGGCTGCTCATTAAAGATGGGTTTAAACCAGGGGCATAGTTCTGCCGATTTAAAATGACTCCAATACGGAACTAAAACTTCCTATGATTGGCCGCTAGTTGCGCTGTTTTCCCCCCCGGCCGGTCGCAAAAAGAATTTCCCACCATTGGATCCCATTCATTTTCCCCTTTCGTTTTCTAACCTTAATTAACATTTTCATGAATAGGGGATAGGGGATACTGGGCTGTTAGAGATGATGGGGCGCTGACTGGGATATAAATAATAATAGAAATAATAATAGCCTACTAACAGTCATTGTAAACTAAAAAATAATTGCAAGATAAAAGGGCTCATGTTCATCATCATCCTCCACTCATCATTAGGACAGATACATTCTGTATTGTTATCCTATTTACCTTATAAAACAAAAATAAAGGGGGGGGGGGGAACGGGAAGGGGGGAAAGCAATGGGAGTGGGGCTACCTGTGTCCATTCATGAATAAGAGCAGAGCTGGTCAGTTCAAACTTAAAATGGGGGTCCTTTAATACAAATAATGATGTAACCTACATACCAGTATGATGTGAAGCATCGTTGTGGAGGATGATATAATGGAAAAACAAAAATACCAGTATGATGTGAAGCATCGTTGTGGAGGATGATATAATGGAAAAACAAAAAAATAAAATAAAAACCGTTAAAGAAAGAAAGAACGAAAGAGAGAGAGGGAGACAGAGAGAGCGAAAGAAAGAGAGAGGAGAGGAGGAAAGAAAGAGGAGAGAGAGAGAGACAAATACATAGAGACAATCCTTTAGTCCGTTCCGTAGTCTAATCCATGTGACGTCGAGAGGGAGGGCAACTTTTATCCCAGGGCTTTCATAAAGTCTTCAGCATCTTGTGGGGTCTTGAAAGGGTGGTCTTCTCCGTTGTGTGTGATATATAATGTTGCGGGAAAACGCATTTTAAAACGTATTCCTTTTTTGATGAGTTGGTCACACACCGCGTTGTATCCACGTCTTGCCATCCTGGTCTGGTGTGAAATGTCCGGTCTGATAGTGATTTTATTGCCCTTGTGGGTCAGCTCGCCTTTCGTCCGTGCTGCCGTGATAATTCTTTGCGCATCACTCGCCGTACAGAGTTTTATGATCGCGGGTCTTGTCTTGTCAGGCTTAATGTCTCCCGCAGCCCTGCGACATCTGTCAATCTTCACAATGCCTTTCTTTGTCTCCATATTCAGCAAGGTGGGGAGCCAGCTTTCGAAGAATTTCACAGGTTGTTTGTGTTGATTGTCTAAGCCTTCTTTTAAGCCCATGACCACGACGCTTCCCATACGATTTAGATTGTCATCATTTTGGGCGCGTTGCTTCAGAGAGTTCACGGTTTGTTCCAGCTTATTCAGCCGCTGTTCCATCGTTAGGACCGTGTCCTCAGCCGCAGATATGCGCGACTCGGCCTCTGTAATGCGCTTCGTGTTGTCCGTCAGCTGGCTGTTAAAGCTCTCCAGTGTTATATTAAGGGCAGCAAACTTTTGATCCATCAAGGCGCTTATTTTTTCAGTCACATCCATAGCTACGGGCAGCGAGATTGTCCCATTCACTTGTCTCGTCACGGCCACCCACGGTGTCAGGTTCAAGTTCAGATTTGGCGTCCTCATGGTGTATCTCATCTTTGTTCTTCGTCGCCGACCGAGTATCAACAGCGGGCCGTCCAGGTCGCTTCTTCCTCACTCCCTCGGTACCAGGCATTATTAGGTTTATGAAGACAGAAAATAAACTTTGATAACTACCATTAATATGGTTTAAAATAGCATTTTCTCGGTGGGATTTGGGGAGAGCAGCAGAAGCAAACCTCTCACGCTGACGTCATCACCGAGCGTTTCTCGCTGCCTATTTCCTAATACTAGTAAGACACCTCAGGGTGACTTGCGACCTCAGGGTGACATGCGCGCCAATTCTTGGCCATCTGGCCAGTGATGTATATGGGACCAGTTACTCATATATGGAGACCCCTTCACGATAGTTATGTTATGTCAAAACATGCCCATATATGGACATTACCAAATATGGGCATTCCCATATATGTCCTTAATATTGATAACATATTAGCTTTACTAATTAACATACGTTTTATTGCGACCGTCAGGGAGCAGTTTACTATGAAAACCTCCACCGGCCGTCCGTCCGTCCGTCCGTCCGTCAGTCCGTCGGTCACACGTCACACGTCACACCTTTGCCCTGCTCATATCTCCGCATCAGTATGACATCACACCACATGTGTACACAAACCTTTGTGTACGTTGCTGTGGCAACAGTCTGTTGTTGCTGGTCTGTTAGTGTACGTTAGCAACCACCTTAGCAACCATGGTTTTACCCTAGCAACCAACTGTTTACCCTAGCAACCAACTGTTTACCCTAGCAACCATGTTTTTTTACCCTAGCAACCAACTGTTTACCATAGCAACCAGATACGCAGAGCAGGGATCTCCATATATGGGCATAAACAGGTGACATCACACTGATGTCAGATACTCAGAGCAGGGATTTCTCCATAATATATGGGCATAAAAGGGATTCTGTTAGGGATCTCCATATATGGGCATAAAAGGGATTCTGTTAGGGATCTCCATATATGGGCATACAAGGGATTCTGTTAGGGATCTCCATATATGGGCATAAAAGGGATTATGTTAGGGATCTCCATATATGGGCATAAAAGGGATTCTGTTAGGGATCTCCATATATGGGCATAAAAGGGATTCTGTTAGGGATCTCCATATATGGGCATAAAAGGGATTCTGTTAGGGATCTCCATATATGGGCATAAAAGGGATTCTGTTAGCTGTTAGTGATCTCCATATATGGGCATAAAAGGGATTCTGTTAGGGATCTCCATATATGGGCATGAAAGGGATTCTGTTAGGGATCTCCATATATGGGCATAAAAGGGATTGTATCCCAGATGATGCCCTGTTAGGAGATCCACACTAACAGAATCCATATATGGTCCTACCGACAGCTGCTATAAGCCAACCCTGGCGATAAGGTCTGAGTCGAAGAAATGCTTCTTTCCTGGCAAGAATTGCCCCTTTATACTGTAGGGCTCGTTTGTGTATTGTATGACATCACGCCACATCATCGGCTGAGGACTGTGTGATGTCATCATATCTCCATATATGGAGACATAAGTTGCTCATGCCCAAATATGGGCTGGTGAGGTCAGACTTAGTGTGATGCGTAGGTTATCTCCATATATGGAGATTCAACTTCAATGAGTAACCATGGCAAACTGTCAACTGCCCGTATGTCTTAATTGGTAAAACAAACTTTTGGCCTATTTGTGGAGATAAGCGACCAACGGTCGCTTATCTCCCGATTAGGGAGTCTTACTGGTGCTCATATTATGGAGATCCCTGTCCCAATGTTATCAATATTAAGGACATATCTGGCCCAGATAATCTGGGAATGCCCATATTTGGTAATGTCCATATATGGGCATGTTTTGACATAACATAGTCAGGGAACTCCATGTATGGGCATAATAGTGATTCTGTGAGTGTGACATCACAATGAATGTTGTCATATTGATGTCATCACTATGACATCATTGACCTTATATAATCACTCGTCTGACTGTCAGTACAGAGGTGATGTTACGTTACATCCTTTTTATGCCCATATATCACTGACATCACACATTCCTGACAGAGACAATCCCTAACTTGCACAAAGATAAATTACCTTAACATTAGCACCAAATGTATTTTGCACGTTTAAGGAAACATTGGTAATCATACATTTTCACTCCATATAAACACTTACTTGTAAATGAATGTTGTCTAAACACACACGTGTCTCTTTCTCTCTCCGGCACGCTCTTATTGTGTTAAGGGTACAAAAAGGCCCGCAGGTGTCCTAAATTGAAGCCTATAATTAATAGTTGTCTGGCTACGCGAGACTACATCTGCCTTGCCAGATGAACATCCATTTTTCGGCGGATACGGAAAAAGTGTGTGTGTGCGCAGTCTGCGCACGCACGTATGTGTGTGCGCATCCGGGATATAGATTTAAACCCGCGAGAACACTCTCCGCCCCCTTTCACTCTTCCTTCCGGTCTGAGATGGAAGATCTGACAAGAAAGATCTGCTGAGAGAGGTGACTCCACCCCTGCAGCCATACGCTCTTGAGATATGTGGAGGTGTGCACCACAACAGGCACCACTGTGTTTCTTCTCTCTAACACCTTGGTGCCTGCCGTGCTGGGGGTGTGGACATATTCTAGCTTCTGGTAGCTAGGTGGAGGGAGGACAGATGGTTGAAGTGGTGCTGGAGGGAGGTCCTGGGAGGAGATGGACTGGGTCCTCATCAAGCAGGAGGGTGTTCTGGTGGAGTGGAGGTTAGCCAACCTCTCCTGGCGCAGGATGAAGTCCCGAACAGTTTTTGTGTTTATTTTCGGGAGAGGAATGCCTGTTTTGGACAGAACTGGATCTTCCACCAAGACCATTTACTGGATCTTGTCGTAGGCCTTGGTGATCCGTTCCTTGTCTGTGCTGGTGCCACTAGGTAACTTTAACCACAGAAGTTTAACCAGCGTGTACAATCAACCTGTTGTGCTCTGCTGTAATATCCCACTGGGCTGGAGCGTACCGTTTGGTGCCCATCTTCAGCCGCTGTACCAGCGCAGCTTCAGCGGGGTTGTCTCGTTTGGTACCACAGTACAATGTGTTACCCCAGTGGGTTTTGTACAGCTGGTTAAACTTCTGTGGTTGCCTGTCGTGTTCTTCCAGCTCGTTCCATGCCTGTAAAATACTATTCCGCTCCTCCGATGTGATGGTCAACCTCTCTGTGGGCCTGAGACTATAATAGTCCACCAGCAGGGAACAGAGACTATAATAGTCCACCAGCAGGGAACAGAGACTATAATAGTCCACCAGCAGGGAACAGAGGCGCTCCACCTTTTTGAACCCTGGCAGTGGATTCAGACTGCAGGCGTCCTCCTGTTGTGAAATACAATAATACTGTGATTTATACTAATTAAACACAAAATGTGATAATGTTAACAAACTGCATGCCAGAGGTTATAGACCTGGACATGTCATGAGAGTACTTACAAGGGCCGGAGGATGCACTGTACCCGTCTCATCAGCAATTAATTGCTGCCTTTGAACTTCAAAGGGGTTGAAAACCGCCAAGGGTCTTCAACAGGGGGTCCAGGACCCCTAGGGGGTCCTCAGAGTTACTACAGGGGGTCCTCCAAATCTTTGTGATAGACTTTTTTTCCTCCTTTTTTATATTAACCATTTGAAACCTAGTGCCCATATTCTGAGAACTTTAGCCAAAAATAGCAGATCTACAAGCTCACAATGCCAAGCGCGAGGCGTTGTGAGCTTGTAGATCTGCTATTTTTGGCAAAGAGCTTTGGTATAGAGGGTAAAAAGAGCGGACAAAGTACAGGGTGAAATGTCAAGTTCATTAAGTATTGACGGTTCAAGTGGTTAAATATCTGAAAACACAAATTGACATGAAGCCAAAATACACAGATGATTGTGCCGACAAATGATTAAACTATATGGTATCTATGACAAAAATCTCTTCTAATTTCAACCCCATCCATCCACACATGAACTTGTGGGGGTCCCTGCTTCATCTCTCTCTTGATTAAGGGGTCCGTGGCCTGAAAATGTTCTTTAAACAATTTGCCCCTAATAAACTATTTAAAATAAAAATAAAAGATGTAGCCACTTCACCTCTGGGACAACCCAATCTTATTTTATTGTTGTTTGGGACACCATCAACAAAATCCTGAGTTATTTTTTGTCCACTCTTTGTGTTGATCGTGTCCCAAACGACAATAAAATAAGATCGGGTTGTCCCAGAGGTCAAGTGGCCCTTTAAAATATTAATCATCTAGTTTCTCGATCTTGTTCTCGATGGCTTTTTTCCAGGAGCCCCATGTTCAGGTCCATCATTTTCATGAGGAAACCATGAGAGGCCTGGTCGGCCTGTCCCATGGTTTTTTTCAGCTCCTCCACTTTCTCCCTGAGGGTCGATCTGTAAAGTTCATAAAATGACAGTGAGAAGCATTGCACTCCACATACAAGGAAGTGGTTACATTTTTGTCAAGGAATTCTGTAATTTGTAAATAAAGGACACTGTGTGTCGTTTGTTGTCCTTGCGCTATTTACATAATCTAGAACCTCATAATTAAGCACCCTTCTATCTAGGGTGTGAACTACCACAGAGCATTCTCTTCTGTTGCGGAGAAAAAAAATAAAAATAAACTCTACAGACTAAAATCACACTACATTATGAGATTACAAATGAGATGCTTATTCACAATCTGTTATTAACGTCCACTGATTACTTTTTTGCAATGTGTATATTACGTATGCCAGGTCTTAAAATCTACCTGAACTGGGTCAAGCTCGTTACAGTCTCCCCAGGAAGGACTGGCAGCTGGTTGAGGTCGACCTGGGTCTTTAACAGTTCCTTGAGGCTTCCCACCATACCGTCCACCTCTCCTGAACACACACATAAGAAAAAAACAAATTACATCACATTGCAAGTACGCACCTCAATAAGCAGTCAGTGATTTATGAAAAGTACTGGGTAAGAACACTTGCCTTCACACAGTCTGGAGAAGAACGACACCACAGCCGTGATGGCAGTGGGCTCCACCCCCACTGCTACCAGCTGTTGTTTCAATTCTTCTCTTCTGTTATTGTCATGCCTTGTGTATGACACAAGGGACAATAAGGCAGTGGCAGTGGCAGTAGAGATGGTGGGGAGGCTGGCAGCAGTAAAGGTGGTGGGGGGGCTGGTGGTGTCACAAGATGTGTTGGGGGGGGCTGGTGTCAGCCGAGGGGGGGCCCCCAGATGTTGAAGGTGGTGGGCTGTTAATTACCATCTCTATTTCTATAAGATGCAAAAACACAATAACTCATTAGAAAAGACTTTATGGGGTGGTGCAACTCATTTTCAATTTAGAACTATGTAATTATCTCTCTCTCTCTCTCTCTCTCTCTCTCTCTCTCTCTCTCTCTCTCTCTCTCTCACCTTCGGCAGTGAAGCCTTCAAAATAGTGGCTGTCGCTGCTGCTCTCATCAAAGAGAATGGCAGTAGGGCTCCGGCTTGCTGTGGGAGACCCTATTGATGTTCCAAAACGGAAAGCAGTACCACATATTTTGTAATGTTAGTAACGCTTCAACAATTTCACAAGACAGTGATGTAGATCAGTATTGGCCATAATAACACACACACACACACACACACACACACACACACACACACACACACACACACACACACACACAGATGTACATTTTTATATAAAAGGTTTTATCAAACCACCATGCTTTCCTTACCTGTCTCAGAGAAGCCTTCGAAGGTGTCACTGCTTGTCTCGTCTATAAATGCCGAAGGCACCATGATGAGATCTGAAATGTATAAAAGAAAAATATGTTTTATTTTTTCAATCTTTAATTGTCTTTATTGAATGTTCGAATTTAACATATGTGGGCATAAGCCACCAAATATACATGCAATCAGCAATCCGAGCAATATCAAAGCCTTACGTTGATCTTCAGGCCCTTTTTCAGAGACACCCGCCATGTTCTGAAAGAATTACGAAATAAAATGAATGTAGCTAAATAATTACACTTTTAGGCTATCAATTTGCTAAAATGATTCCATTAACATTTCAACTCAAGCATGGGCCTACAGCATGTCGGTGGATCACTGCTGCCTATTTCCTTTTTTTTTTTTTTTTTTATAGCAAATTTTATTGATGGAGTTAGGGGTGTGTGTGTGTGTGTGTGTGTGTGTGTGTGTGTGTGTGTGTGTGTGTGTGTGTGTGTGTGTGTGTGTGTGTGTGTGTGTTTTATGTAAGGATGGGGAGGGGAGGGGCCTTGAACCTGGCCATCTTCATCTTGTCCTCAATCACGTTGACGGGGCTGCCGCTGCGGGCAGGGGGAGCCCTTGTGCCACTGCAGCTGCATAATTAAGCGGCATGGGTGGGAGGGGGGGGGATGGGTGGCACACCAAGGGGCATTCCCGCTGCTGGGTTCTGGCGTCTGGGCCTCACTGGAGCCGTAGCCCTGGCCCAGCGTGGCCGGTTGGGCCCCTGCGGGATAATCCTCGGGACCTGCATCACAACGCCTAGGGGTCGCGGTGGTCGCGGCTGCTGCATCTTAATTCTCAAAATGTGGTCGAGTGCGTTCTGTTCCAATGTCTGAGATAGAGCGTCGCAGCGGAAGTGGATTCCTGGGGTCACTTAATATTCCCCATTCATTTTCGCCATAGACTTTTACAAATATATTTATAACAATTATGTTAAGCCTCAAACCAAGCCATCCAGGATGGAGGTGAATCATGATCACACAGCCCCTGATCCCATGTGAAAACATACTTCAATATTACACTATTTGATACACTACATTTAACAACCACCCCCTGCCTAGCGATCTCCAAAATGTTCCCCTCATAGAAAAAAAGGTTACATGATCATGATTCACCTCCATCCTGGATGGCCTGGCTCGAGGCTTTTTTATTTTATTTTTTAATTGATTTTAAAAGTTTTGTATAGGGAAACACAACATGTACGTTCCAAGTATTCACCCTATCACATTGGTGGGGTTCTGTCCCACTGGGCACTGCCCTTTAGAGAGGATCCGGGAGATTTCTTGTGGGAAATAGTTGAGCATTGGGGCCCATATTTTTTGGAATGAGGCTTCATTGCCTCTATACACTGCGCATAATCTCTCATGGGGTAACACCCCAAAGATCTCCCTATACCAGAGTTGTATGGTTGGGGGTTTATCTTTTATCCAATTAACCAGAATGCATTTTCGGGCTGAGAGTAGGTATCACATAACTTAAATTGTAAAGGTGTCAGATTGATCTCTTTTGAGGGGAGTCCCAAGATAAAGGCTCCCGGATCCTTCTTTATTTTAATTTTGAATATGTCACTTAGTTCACGTGCCACCTGGTTCCAAAACCTGGATATCCACTTACATTCCCAAAAGTAGTGATAGTATGTTCCCAAAACGGTGTGACATTTCGAGCACAGGGGTGATATTGAGCGATCCATTTTGTTTAATAGCACGGGTGTAATGTGCAATCTATGGAGAATGTTGTACTGCGTTTCTCTTAGTCTATTGCAAGTGTAAACCTTTTTAACTGAGTCAATGGCTTCCTGCCAGTCGTCCTCTAGATATTCATTATTAAAGTCCCTCTCCCACTTGCGGAACGATTGGACCTCCAGGGAGTCCAGAGAATACAACATAGAGTAAAATGACGAAATAAAGTGTGTTACATTGCTGCATTTATATAAGAAATCCTCTACTTTGCTACAAGAGGAGCCAAGTGGCATTGGCAATTGTAGTGAATGAACAAAATGGCGTATTTGAAAAAACCCATAAAGGTGTTCCCTTGGAAGATTAAATTGAGTCTGCAGTTGCTGAAAAGACATCATAACCCCTTCCCTAAACAGATCAGACAGTAACCTAAGCCCTCGTGAGTGCCAGATCTTAAAGATGGCTGAGCTAGATCCAGGGCCGAATTCATGATTACTAAAGATAGGTGTTAGCATTGACCTGCATTCTCCTCCACTAGCAATGGTGGTGATCTGTCGCCACACTCTGATAGTGGTGTATATAATTGGATTTCCTTGTATCTCTCTCTCTAGGTCGTCCTCAGACGAGCCTTCCATCGTCGCTTCCAGTCATCCCGGTTCTCCATACATCCGGCCAGCTCGCTGGTGCTTTGCGCTCCTGTGTCTTTCTTGAGTACATCCACATATGTTAGTGTGGGACGTCCTCGTGATCGATGCCCATGTGTTGGTTCCCACAGCACCAGTTTGCTGGCTGTTGTCTTTGGCAGTGTCCTGCAAGTCTCATTCTCCTGGCTGCTATTTTATCGCTCACCCTTAATATTCCAGCATACAGATTCTTGTTGGTAACATGTGTACCCTTACTGATGTTGAGCACTACACGTAACATTCTGGTGTAGCACCCATCTAAAGACTTCTGCAGAGTTGGCTTCAGGGTCCAGCATTCACTGCCATATAGGAGAACAGACTCTACCGTCGCATAGAAGAAGCTGAGTTTGGTTTGTCGGGGGAGGTTGGAGATCCATACACTAGCCATGCCATTCAGGGCCCTCCATGCAAGTGCCTTCCTCACTTTAAGATCTTGCTCTGTTGAGTTGACCCATGAGCCCAAGTACTTGAAGTCCTTGACTTCCTTCAGAGCCGTGCCTCCTGTTGTTGTCAGAGGTGGGTGTTCTGTTTGGATGTTATAGGTGATCACCTCCGTTTTCTTGACATTCAGCTGAAGGCCAACCTTGGCACACTCTGACTCCACTCTGCTCAAGAGCTCCTGTGCTTGCTCCACCTGGTTGGAGAGTAGGCTGATGTCATCCGCGTAGTCTAGGTCTGTCAAGACTACTGCAGGGTGCCGTCTTGACCTCTTTGGTGTAATAGTGAGGCCAAGATCCTGCTCTCGTCCATTGATGGCCTTCCTGAGTGCGTAGTCCAGGACTATGACAAAGAGGAAGGGGGCTAGGGTGTCCCCTTGCAGTACCCCAGCCAGGATGTCAAACTCCTCACTGTTTCCATCTGGGGTCACCACCTTGGCCCGTGCTCCTGCATACATGGTCTCTATTGCCCGGAGTAGGTTGGGAGGGACACCGTAGGCTTTCAGGATCCTCATCATGGTGCCTCTGTGTATTGAGTCAAAAGCCTTTTTGAAGTCAATAAAGCACAATACAGCCATCAGGTTGTTCTTCTTCACCTCCTCAATTAGTCTCCTCAAGGCCAAGATCTGGGCTACTGTGGTTCTTTCCTCTCGAAAGCCGTTTTGGTTTTCCCTCAGGTGAGGGTCGATGGCATGCCGGATCCGATTTAATATCATCCGGTTGCAGACCTTTGCAGCGATGCAGGTCAGGCTGATGCCTCGGTAATTGTCTGGCTTCGAGAGGTCTCCGGATTTAGGCACCGGGATGATGTTGGAAATAGACCACATGTCAGGCAGCTTGTTGCCTAGCAGGGCAAGGTTACAGAACTGTAGGATGATCTTGTCTAGACCGCAGTTCTTTACAACCTCTGGGGCTATGCCGTCGGGTCCAGCACTCTTGCCCTCTCTCAGCGTGTTTTTCGCCATGGCAAGCTCACTGACCGTGAAGGGACCGTCATTGATGTTGAGGTTCTGGAGGAATGGTAGTATTTCTTCCTCCTCCCCAACTGATGTTGTTCCCAGCAGCCTTCGGAAGTGGTTGAACCATTTCCTCTGGGCTGTGTCCCTCAACCTGTCCCTCCTTGGTCCTTTTCCGTCCTGTCATTTCATTAATGACCTTCCAGGCTTCTCCATACTGCCTCTCACCATGCGCTGCCTGGACTCTCCGCACCCACTCCATCAGTTCCTCCCCTTTGATCTTGTCGTAGGTACTGAAGAGAAGCTGTTTGGCCTCGTTCAGTACCCCACGTCTCTCCACAGTAGGCTCATGTGCGAAGCCAAGCCGTGCTTCCTCCACCCTGCCCCGTGCAGCTACGATCTCTGGGTGTTTGGACCGTAGGGAGCTTCTGGTTTTGTCCAGCACGGGCACACACAGCTTGGTCGCCTCTTCGTTGGCAACAACGAAACGCCTGTACTCACTGCTTGCCTCCACTCCTTCATCCAGCAGCTGAAAGCGACTCCTTACCTCCTCCGTATACCTGGTTTGCAGGCCAGGGTCGATTGAGAGTGCCTTCCAGTCATACCGGATCTTGGGGCTGGGCTTGGGGACCCTGAGGCTCAGTCGCACCCTCATGGAGACCACGCGGTGGTCAGAGCCCACAGAGCTGAACGTGCTGTATGGCTCAGCGTTCAGGATGGAGTTCCTCCACTTTCGCCTCACAAGTATGTAGTCCAACTGACGTTGCATACCCGAGGCTCGGTCTTGGAAGGTCCATCTCTTTCCTGTTCTTTTACGGAACATGGTGTTCGCTGCCAGAAGTTCGTTTTCTGTGAGAAGGGCAGTGAGGTATGTGCCATTGCGGTTGGTAAAGTCGTAGAATGGGAAGGGTGCGTCCTCTGGTCCAATCCTTGCATTGAAGTCACCCAGAATTGCCAGGAAGTTGTGTGCTGGGACATCTCGGACTACTGTTGTGAGGTCCTCGTAGAACTTCTCCACCTCTTCTGATGGTGCTACGTTGGTGGGTGAGTACACGACTATGACTGTTGTTACTGGGTTGCCTGAGAACTCTGCGATAAGGATCCTGTCGGTGTGATGGTAAACCCGTCGGAGAGCCTTTCGCGCCCGAGAACCCAGCATTAGCCCTACGCCCCCTGTTGCAGCCTGGGCTTCGTTTCGCCACGCAGATGCAGTGATGAACGTGCATCTCTCCACTCTGCGGTAAACGATCCGGTCATCAGTGTGCACTCTCCTGTGTTCCTGGACTCCCAGGATCTCCACCCCCCGTTCATCAGCACAGTGTGCTAGTTCCTCCAATCTAGCTTCTTCTCTCACTGTACACGCGTTGAAGGTTCCCATTATAAATGGTCTCCGACAGCGCATGAGTGCATTGGATGGGGTGCTGTGATCGGACAGGACCCTCCCTCGCGGGTTTGGGGACCTGTCGTCATGATGTCCTCCAGGAGGAGGACCAGCACCACCATCCGCTGCGATGCTCCTGCGGACTCCCGCCGCTGGAAGTATAGGATTTGGGATGACTTTGTTCTCCATGGTTGGCTTTACAATGCTGGTTGAGGACTGTGGGGCGCAACTACTCACAGTCCTGGTTTTACTTCAGAGTGTCCTTCTCCTAGGTGGGTTGCCTACCATGGCTATGAGCCCCACCGCCCCCCTGCTATTTACCCATAGCTGGGACAGCGGTTGGCAAGGCGCCAGGGCGTGTCCACACACCGGTGGGCCTGCGCACCTCACCTATGGGGCCCACTGCTGCTCCCCGATCCCCTACAGTTTGGTTTAGTGTCCGCAAGGACACGTATCCGTGTGTGGCCACGAGGAGGCACTGCAGGAGTCTTGGCGGTGGAGAGGCTGTGTACCGGCAGGAGGAGGCTTACGCACTCGGCTCCTCTTTTCACCCCCCGCAAGGAGGGCTAGACGGTGGCAGTAGCTGAAAGCAGAGAGTAGCAAGCAGGAGCAGCATGCAACATGCACTAACTACAAGCACTTCTACACAGTACTACTGCACTGACGCATCACACGCACCCTGTATGCAAGCATACACACACACCATCTCCCTATGAATCTTATCTTTGCTACTTGTTACAAGGGCCCATAGTGAGTTTGGAGAGCAGCTCCATGAGTCCACACAGTTCTTATTGTGTAAGTAAGCTTGAAACCATTCCCAAATGACCCAAGCATGGCAGGCCCAATTATAAAAGAGTATGTTTGGCATGGCCAGGCCTGCTTGGCTAGTTGGTAACTGCACGATTTTAAATTTTTGCTGTGGTCTCTTTCCATGCCAAATAAATTTTGAGAAGGCCTTCTTTAGGTCTTTAACATCTTTTTTTGAAACCCATAAGGGGAGCATCTGCAATGGATATAAAAGACGGGGTAGAATGTTCATTTTTATTAAACTTGTCCTACCCATAAAAGATAATGGGAGGTCATGCCATCGTGCCAGATCTCTCTTGATTGTAGAGATAATTGGGGCCAGGTTCAGGCGTGCCAGATCTTTTAGATTAGGGGAGACCTTGATGCCAAGATATGTAAAACCAGAGGTTGTCCATTTAAAGGGGACGTTATTTGGTATGTCTGATTAGGTCAGACTACCCAATGGCATGGCATCAGATTTGCTTTGATTAATTTTGTAGCCCGAGATAGCCCCAAAGTCTTCTACAATTGAGAGGACAGTTGGCACTGACCTCTTTGGGGAAGACAAAAATAGTATGATGTCATCAGCGTATAAAGCTATTTTGTGGGAGATACCCCGGGGTGAGAATGTAATCCCCTCTACATTGTTGCTGCACCGTATAGCTTCAGCTAGTGGTTTGAGAGAGACGGCGAACAGTAATGGACTTAATGGGTCGCCTTGCCTTGTGCCTCTAGCCAAGGGAAAGGGCTCAGAGCAGATTCCATTGGTTAGGACACATGCGACGGGTGAGTGGTAGATGGTTTGAATCCACTTGAGGAAATCCCCCCCAAGTCCATATCTGTCCATGACGTCAAACAGGAACCGCCATTCGACACGGTCGAAGGCTTTCTGTGCATCGAGTGACACTGCTAGCGCTTTATGTTTTAACTGATTGGAGTACTGTATAACATTCAATAAACGCCTCACGTTTGTGACTGAGTGACGGCCTTGTATAAATCCGGACTGATCCGGGGTTATAATCAGAGGCATGAGTCCCTCAATTCTCCTAGCAAGTAATTTAGAGAGTATTTTACTATCCACCGCTATCAGACTAATGGGCCTGTATGAGCCACATATATCAGACGGTTTATCCTTTTTAAGGATGAGAGAGATATTAGCCAAATTCAGGGTTTTGGGGAGATGACCCCTTTGAAATGAGTCAGCATACATTTCTCTTAGAGGACCAACTATGGTCTTACTAATTTTTTTGTAGATTTCTGGGCCGTAGCCGTCTGGGCCTGGTGCCTTGCCTGCTTTGAGGGTTTTTATTGTTTCTAGTATTTCTTCCTCTGTAATTGCTTTACATAAAGACTCTCTGTGTTCTTCTGATAGCATAGGGAATGTTAATTTATCAAGAAAGTATTTTCTCTGCTGGTCAGAAGTCACACATTCTGAGGAGTATAACTTTTGATAAAATGATTTCATAATTCTATTTATATCCTTAGAAGTATGGTGACTGACGTCATTCTCATCTTTAAGGGAGGATATCGTATTCGGGTTGTGTTTACCTTTAGCAATGCGAGCCAGGAGCCGCCCTGGTTTGTTTCCAGATTCGTAAAATTTATGCTTTTCATGGAAAATGGAGGACTCTGCTTCCCTTGTTAGAAGTTGGTCTAATGCTGAACGAGCAGCATCCAACTGTTTTGCCAGATCATTAGACTGTGTGAGTTTAAATTCTGCTTCTAACTGGGTTAGGGTTAGGGTTAGGGTTAGTGTTAGGGTTATTTGAGTTGATTTTAAGCGCCTCCTTCCGTTGGGCCGATGTATACGAGATTATAGCGCCACGGAGGTAGGCCTTTGCTACCTCCCACAATGTGGAGGGGCTCATCCCAGGGGTTTTATTTACTGAGAAGAAAAACTCCCATTTTTTAGTAATGTTTTCCAAAAACGGGGGGCTGCTCATTAAAGATGGGTTTAAACCAGGGGCATAGTTCTGCCGATTTAAAATGACTCCAATACGGAACTAAAACTTCCTATGATTGGCCGCTAGTTGCGCTGTTTTCCCCCCCGGCCGGTCGCAAAAAGAATTTCCCACCATTGGATCCCATTCATTTTCCCCTTTCGTTTTCTAACCTTAATTAACATTTTCATGAATAGGGGATAGGGGATACTGGGCTGTTAGAGATGATGGGGCGCTGACTGGGATATAAATAATAATAGAAATAATAATAGCCTACTAACAGTCATTGTAAACTAAAAAATAATTGCAAGATAAATGGGCTCATGTTCATCATCATCCTCCACTCATCATTAGGACAGATACATTCTGTATTGTTATCCTATTTACCTTATAAAACAAAAATAAAGGGGGGGGGGGGGGGGGGGAACGGGAAGGGGGGAAAGCAATGGGAGTGGGGCTACCTGTGTCCATTCATGAATAAGAGCAGAGCTGGTCAGTTCAAACTTAAAATGGGGGTCCTTTAATACAAATAATAATGTAACCTATACCAGTATGATGTGAAGCATCGTTGTGGAGGATGATATAATGGAAAAACAAAAATACCAGTATGATGTGAAGCATCGTTGTGGAGGATGATATAATGGAAAAACAAAAAAATAAAATAAAAACCGTTAAAGAAAGAAAGAACGAAAGAGAGAGAGGGAGACAGAGAGAGCGAAAGAAAGAGAGAGGAGAGGAGGAAAGAAAGAGGAGAGAGAGAGAGAGAGACAAATACATAGAGACAATCCTTTAGTCCGTTCCGTAGTCTAATCCATGTGACGTCGAGAGGGAGGGCAACTTTTATCCCAGGGCTTTCATAAAGTCTTCAGCATCTTGTGGGGTCTTGAAAGGGTGGTCTTCTCCGTGTGTGATATATAATGTGATATATAATGTTGCGGGAAAACGCATTTTAAAACGTATTCCTTTTTTGATGAGTTGGCCACACACCGCGTTGTATCCACGTCTTGCCATCCTGGTCTGGTGTGAAATGTCCGGTCTGATAGTGATTTTATTGCCCTCGTGGGTCAGCTCGCCTTTCGTCCGTGCTGCCGTGATAATTCTTTGCGCATCACTCGCCGTACGGAGTTTTATGATCACGGGTCTTGTCTTGTCAGGCTTAATGTCTCCCGCAGCCCTGCGACATCTGTCAATCTTCACAATGCCTTTCTTTGTCTCCATATTCAGCAAGGTGGGGAGCCAGCTTTCGAAGAATTTCACAGGTTGTTTGTGTTGATTGTCTAAGCCTTCTTTTAAGCCCATGACCACGACGCTTCCCATACGATTTAGATTGTCATCATTTTGGGCGCGTTGGTTCAGAGAGTTCACGGTTTGTTCCAGCTTGTTCAGCCGCTGTTCCATCGTTAGGACCGTGTCCTCAGCCGCAGATATGCGCGACTCGGCTTCGTGTTGTCCGTCAGCTGGCTGTTAAAGCTCTCCAGTGTTATATTAAGGGCAGCAAACTTTTGATCCATCAAGGCGCTTATTTTTTCAGTCACATCCATAGCTACACGGGCAGCGAGATTGTCCCATTCACTTGTCTCGTCGCGGCCACCCACGGCGTCAGGTTCAAGTTCAGATTCGGCGTCCTCATGGTGTGTCTCGTCTTTGTTCTTCGTCGCCGACCGAGTATCAACAGCGGGCCGTCCAGGTCCCTTCTTCCTCACTCCCTCGGTACCAGGCATTATTAGGTTTATGAAGACAGAAAATAAACTTTGATAACTACCATTAATATGGTTTAAAATAGCATTTTCTCGGTGGGATTTGGGGAGAGCAGCAGAAGCAAACCTCTCACGCTGACGTCATCACCGAGCGTTTTCTCGCTGCCTATTTCCTAATGCTAGTAAGACACCTCAGGGTGACTTGCGACCTCAGGGTGACATGCACGCCAATTCTTGGCCATCTGGCCAGTGATGTATATGGGACCAGTTACTCATATATGGAGACCCCTTCACGATAGTTATGATATGTCAAAACATGCCCATATATGGACATTACCAAATATGGGCATCCCCATATATATCCTTAATATTGATAACATATTAGCTTTACTAATTAACATACGTTTTATGCTCATATTATGGAGATCCCTGTCCCAATGTTATCAATATTAAGGACATATCTGGGAATGCCCATATTTGGTAATGTCCATATATGGGCATGTTTTGACATAACATAGTCAGGGAACTCCATGTATGGGCATAATAGTGATTCTGTGAGTGTGACATCACAATGAATGTTGTCATATTGATGTCATCACTATGACATCATTGACCTAATATAATCACTCGTCTGACTGTCAGTACAGAGGTGATGTTACGTGACATCCTTTTTATGCCCATATATCACTGACATCACACATTCCTGACAGAGACAATCCCTAACTTGCACAAAGATAAATTACCTTAACACATACACAGCCATTTACAATATGCTTGTGCGCCTATACTGCCAGGAATATTATTAATTTCCAAGTTATGAGTACAGAAACCCAGCAGGCATAAGTATGATTGCAGACTGTAGTACACGTACTATACCACTAGAGAGTGCCCAACGATTAGGTCTTCCAGGCTGGACCATGGGCTGGACCAGCCGGGACGCCGTGTACAATCGTTTTTGCTCCTGGGTGACCACTCTGTCAGCCCAGCCACTTTTTTCCGAATGAAAATCCGTCTAAATATGGTAAAGTTTGATAAAGAAACGTTAGCTTTCCATGCTAAAAAAAGGCCTATGCTATGTTATGGGCAAACGATTTCCTGGTTACGTCATCGATGATGTCATTTCCATCGCAGAATTATCCTTTAGACTGAAATGAAGCTAGAAAGGTCAGTTTTTGCTCTAAAAATGTCAAAAAAATACCCAAAAAATCGGAAAATCATCAGCAAGGCGACGTTTGGCGATCTGGCTGCCTCAGCCCCCCCCCCCCCAAAATGGCGATTTTTGGCGATTTGGCTGTGAAGCAGTTTTAACATTAGCACCAAATGTATTTTGCACGTTTAAGGAAACATTGGTAATCATACATTTTCACTCCATACAACCACTTACTTGTAAATTAATGTTGTCTAAACACACACCGTGAACGCTTGTCTCTTTCTCTCTCCGGCACGCCCTTGACCCATTGTGTTAAGGGTACAAAAAGGCCCGCAGGTGTCCTAAATTGAAGCCTATAATTAATAGTTGTCTGGCTCCGCGAGACTACATCTGCCTTGCCAGATGAACATCCGTTTTTCGGCAGATACGGAAAAAGTGTGTGTGTGCGCAGTCTGCGCACGCACGTATGTGTTTGCGCATCTGGGATATAGATTAACAAATTGCATGCCAGAGGGTATAGACCTGGACATGTCATGAGAGTACTTACAAGGGCCGGAGGATACACTGTACCCGTCTCATCAGCGTCTGGCTGATACGCAAGCTTGTCCAAGTTCCGGTCCCCGCCGAGCCCCCTGTGATTGGCTGAACCGGAGGTAGGGAGCGCTCCATTGTAGTCACTTGGACCACGCAGAGGAGGTGAATAGAATGCGTTAGGAGGTTATCGTGGCGTTTATCGTGGGCTTGCCCAGGCCTTACGGCCTGGGCATAAATATAACGATTGCATTCACCACGGCTTCGTAACTCGCGCGGCGAGTTGCGGCGCTCGGGCGCGAAGAGCAGGACCAAGGTCCGCTGGCCTTCACGCTGCTTGCAATGTCGTGGACAATAACTGAGCGTCGTGGACAATAACTGTGACATCTAACCATAAAACGAGCGCTCCCTTCCTAGACACGCTTGGACATAGACTAGACGCTCAGCAGAGCGCACCATGTGATGGGGTCGGATGTCAGCAACAGAGGTCTCCTCTTCCTCTGCACCACTTTCGTAGGCCTCGTCCTCCGGGGTCACACTGACCAGACTGCAGCGCCTCATTGTCAGACTCATAATTTTTGAGATCTCCCTGTGTGAAGCCACCTGTGCTCTGGCTGAAGAGGTACTCCAGCCCGAGCAACTCGTTGGTCTTTACATTGGCTGGTCCTTGGAAGTTCTCTTCCACTGTCTCCCCAAACTGCTGCTGGAAGCGTGTGTTGAGGCGGTCGAACAGTGGTGCAGAGTATGCCCTGAACGGGCTCCCTTCCCACCATACACCTTGTCTGAAGTCCGGTCAGAATTCCACCGTGCTATGCCACTTATCAGGTAAACCTGAAAGGGCCTTGATGCACAGTGTGGATCTGCAAGTGACATTTAAAAGTATTTTTGTAGCGTCAGCTTTGGCCTATTTCTAAGTAAATATACAGTATAGACCAGAAATATGCTTTTAGCAGGTTGTTGTATTTCATTTGTCATATTATTTACCAATATATTGTCGCTGTTTGGCATAAACCTCCAATCCCATATTTGTATTTTTTGTTTTGTTTAGTTTTTTCTTAAATGAATGCCCTAATCGATCATAATACAATGTATCACAAAAGTACAGAAATCGCATTTTGACCTTGTAGATTGGCTTTTTAATTGTTTTGTAATGCTGAAAAGTAACAGTTTTGGACATATGACATATCCAGCTGACAGCAATGATAGAACTAAATCAATTCAGCATCAACTTGAGCATAATATAGTAATATACAACAGGTAAATGCATAAAATAAAATACCTCGACTCATGAGCGGCAGGAACCCTTGGAATCCTTCCAGGCTGTTGCTGCCACGCACAGTCTTGTAATAGGGGACATCTACACTGTTGATGGTGGTAGAGCGAGTCACCCTATACATGTCCACGTCAACAGGGCCCTGGAAGCATTCCAGATGCCGCTGCTGTCCTTTCCACTCCTCATCTATTGGTTCTGTGATAAAACCATTAAGTACAACTATGAGATGGACAGCAATACATGTGTTGTAAAACACATGTATTGCTGTAATAAGTCAAATTCTACCATTTTTTGTGGTCACATGTTCCGATACTGGATTTTTATTTGGCTTAAAACAGTGGTAAATCAGTCAACAACCTTGAGTTGGCTCATTGACCCCGCCCACTGAAAGTTACAACTGTGTTTTCTTTCATTTATATGTTAGAAGTGGTAGAAAAGCCAATTTACCATTCGAGGGTCGTGGGTTGTTGGCTGATTTGAAGGACAAGTAGAGTCTGCACACTGGTTACGCTCCATAAAGATTATTGCTCATCAATGTTTCAATCTCAATAGATCTTCATCAGGTGTCAGGGCATCTATCACTATTAGGCAACTAATAGTGATATTAACTGTTAACATGTTTTAACTTTGCATGCATATTTCACATGGTGATTTAAACAGGCTCACTCCATTTTCATCCAGACCAGCAGGACCCTTAAACTCCTCGATGGCAGTGTGAACAAGGTTGAAGGTTTCCTGAGCACCCAGGGTAACCCTCCACACATGGTGGTCTTTGGATATTGGATATGTGGAGCCGTATCATCTCCTCATCCGTGAGAGACGCCAGAGCCACAGGGTTCTTCGCTCTTGCTGCCGTGATCAGCAGGTCCAGATCTTAAAGGCTGGATACTTGCAATGGCTCTCTGTGAGCAAAGCCGAGTCAAAGCGATGTATCCAGTGATAATGTCAAGGGTGTACCACCATGCCTTGGTCCACCCAGGGCTGGAACAAGCGTTCCATGGCTGTCAGAGCTTTGTCACGGCGACACCCCCGATCCATGTATAGGATCTTCGTCACGGGCTGATTCGCCTGCTTGAACTTGTCCATAAGTCCCTGACACATGGGCCTGAGCCTCTCGGTGGACTCATGTGAGGACAAAGGTGAGCATCTGAGAGAACTCATTTCCAATGCTGGTGAACCATTCTGCCTTGCCCTTACCCTCACCAGATAGCTTCTTCTTCACCACTTGGAACATATTCATAACATACGGATAAAATGTTAAATCAATACAAAAACAACTCAATACATGATTGCACTTTTTCTGTTGTACACACCTTCTTGGTGGAGTCCGTTTTAAGGACTGTGCCAAAGGTGAAGAGGATCTGGCTCCTGTAGTCCTGTACATGGTCAGCTTCTTCCAACAGAAAGGCATGCCGAAGCAGCCTAGGAGTGGGCAGCTCTCTCTGCGGAGGTGGAGCCCTGAAGGTTTGGCCTCCAGGTGCACTGCCTATAGTGCCGGGTTTCACCAAAGTGATGAGTACTGTTGTAACGCTCGGCTTAGGGGACACCAGAGCACTACATATGGTGTGGAAAACCGACCTTCCCAGCTCCCAAGAACCGCCGTCCAGACCGTTTACTCGACTTTTCATGTTTTTTTGTATTATTCTTCTCGTGAATGACAGACTCTCCGGGGTGGAGGACAGGATACGACAAAACCAAACTAGAACAAATATATCTTACCTATCACAAAAACAAAAGACAAACGCTTCCCCTCCTTAACCGAAAACAAATACCAAACAAGAAAACGATAACATAATCAAAAGAAAACCAGCCCTCCCCCTTTAGCTGAACAATATATTGAGCGGCTAGCCGAACTATAACTATTCAGAAGGCGTTAGTCGCTTGTGTTGAATCAAGTGTCGTCCAAAGCTCACATTCGACTACATATCTGCTCAGGCTTCACATGCACAATGGCTAACTACTAACAGACAGACGGGTTGGGAGTCAGGAAGGCACGGGTTCGCTGACGCCGGCTCACTGACAGCCTTTTAAAGCTGGCGCTGTCCTCTGGGCACCAATCCTGACTGGCTGCGACTGGAACTCCCCTCCTATAATCATCCAATCAGACCACACACGCTCATCCGCACACGCACACGCAGACCCATGTACCCACAGACAGAGGAGAGAAACCTATCCGAGAGCATAACTCATATTCCCCACCTCAATATCATAACAACTGTGGTGTACAGGTCCTTCCTGTGGAGGTACTCCTCACAATGGTTCTCCTGGATCATCATCGTGTTCCCCTCAGAACGGTCTCGTAGAAGATGCACCACTTTCTTGTCCTCACCTCGCCTGAAATGTTATAATCAATACATAGATATGAGCCGGTGCTACCACATTAGACATATTTACATTGACAATGTACATAATAATGCCAGGGAAATTACACGTTGGACATAAATGACAGACTGAAGTAGTGGCTGAATATTCATTAAACTCATGACTGTCATTTTATTTCAAGCAAAAACATACTTATTGTGTTATAAGGTTAAACAACAGTAGAAAGGTGTTACAGTGCTTCTGTCTTCATCTGACTACTGAATTAAAAGTAGTGATACAGAACAAATCAGTGCTAAGCAATGGAAGAATTACTGGGTCTGTGGGTCAATATAATTGCCAATCACTCACTACCAACCACACCCAGTATAAAACAGTCAGTCTGCACTTGGCTGCTGCAGGTCTGTACTCATTTCAACACTACTAGTAAGACGCCTCAGGGCGACAAGTGACCTCGCCCTTGCCATCTGGCCAGTGATGTATATCGGAACAGTTAACCAAATATGGAGACCCCTGGTACCCATACCTGTATATGGAGATCCATGTACTGTATATAGAGATATGCTGTGAGAGCACAAACATGCTTGCTTGTACATCACGGCCACTAATGAACCTGATACTCATGCAGGCTGGGTACCCTGCACCTAGTATTGTTCGCGTAGAACAAAGTGCTGAGTATTTCAGAGCTCTGGACACTGGCCAATCACGGTGATGTCCAACCTTTCATTCGTTTCTTAGCCAATGATGATGGCTCCCTAGGCGAAATTGGCATTCAATAATGAATGTGTTTATTTATTGAAATTAACAACCAGAACATTGCCATCAAAGTACTCATACTAACTTTGCACAGTAGCAACTTTTAACAGTAATGAATGATGCTGAGCTGCAGAAGCAGCAGACAGCAGATCTACAAGCTCACAACGTGTCGCGATGATCAACGCTCCCCTCCCTGCTCCACAGGCAAGCTCGCTGCCTCTGTGTGAGTGAGCATGCAGCTGAGAATGTGTGAATGTCTGATGTCTGTCTGCCCAGTGTGAAGTGAGTGATAAACTGATAAGCCTTCAGAGCCTGGTAGGAGAAGAAGTGAGAGGACGCTGGCTGTCATCTCTGTCACTGTCACTGCATGTCCTCTCTCACCTGCATGTCCTCTCTGTCACTGCATGTTCTCTCTCTCACTGCATGTCCTCTCTGTCACTGCATGTCTTCTCTCACTTCATGTCCTCTCTGTCATTGCGTTTCTATCTGTGGAGCTGAGTCAAACTAAATGTAATGTCTCAACTGAAGTTTTTATCAGGTTGGGGGTACCCCAATTCAAATATGATTATTTAGGGGGTCACGGCCTGGAAAGGTTGACTCCCAAATTGATGCTCTTGTTAGCCCATGTTTTTAAATGTTTTGTGCCAGGGACACCCAGAAGAGATTTATGTAAAAACAAGAAAAAAAGTGATCAAAAACCACAGATGTCCAAGCTCGCAGTGTTGCAGAAAGTAATGCAGTGTGCTAGTAGATCTGCTATTCTTCAGGTGACGTGAGCGCCTGTGTGCAGGCTGCCGTTCCAGCTGCTCTGTGTGTTTTCTGTGTGAGTGTCTCTCTGTGAGCCTGTTTTCTTCCGATAAGGGGACTTTTGTTTCCTTTGCTCTGTTATATATCCTATGGATACGGACAATGTATATCGTCGCGGCAGTAACCTTGTTTACTCGAGAGGGGATCTGCTTGCGCTACGGAGAATGGGACACGCCGGCTCGCGTCACCAAATCCCCGGGGAACTGAAGCGGAGGTACCGGAGCTGTAGAGCCGGCGCTAAAGTAAAGACTGGGATAACAAACAGCAAACGGCGGCGGTATAAACCATCCATTCCCTCTGTGTTGATGGGAAATGTGAATAATCTCACTAGTAAGAAGGTGGATGAACTACGAGGATTAATCAAGACGCAGAGAATATACAGAGAAAGCAGCCTGATCATATTGACGGAAACATGGCTAACTAGCCTCCAACCTGACACCAGTGCGGAGGTACCGGGATTCAGTCTCGTGAGGGCGGACAGAGACCTCAAAGTGACTCGCAAGTCTAAAAGCGGGGGTCTTTTACTGTACGTTAATAGCAGATGGTGTAACCCGGGCCATGTGACTGTGAAAGAGATCATCTGCTCCCGTCATATAGAGCTGTTAGCTGTCAGCCTAAGACCCTATTATGTACCTAGGGAAATATCACATGTTATTGCCGTCTGTGTTTATATACAGCCGAGGGCTGATGCAGGGGCAGCATGTGAGACGCTATACTCAACCATAGCTAGGCTACAAGCACAGCATCCAGACTCCTTTATAGCCATATCGGGAGACTTTAATCATGTAACCCTGGATGGGACACTCACTGCTTTTCATCAGTTTGTGGACTGCCCAACTAGGAAAAATAGGACTATTGATCTGCTGTATGCAAACCTCAAGGAGGCATACACGGCCACCCCCCTGGCCCAACTGGGAAAGTCTGACCACAATATGGTCCATCTACAGCCCCAGTATGTTCCACTAGTCCGAAGGCAGCCTGTTAAAACACGGTCTTTTAGGAAGTGGACCCCTGAAGCAGAGGAGTCCCTCAGAGACTGTTTTGAGTCCACTGAATGGAATGTTTTGCAGGTGAGGACATCGAAGGTCTGACACACTGCACAACGGACTATATGAACTTTTGTCTGGATGTGGTTGTTCCGGTCAGGACAGTGTGCTGCTTCGCCAATAATAAACCCTGGGTAACCAGTGAGGTGAAGGCTGCCCTGAACAGGAAGACGTGGGCTTTCATCAACAAAGACCAGGAGGAGATGAAACGTGCGCAGCAGGAGCTTAAGCTGGTCATGAGGAGGGCCAAGGACGCTTACAGGAGCAAGGTGGAGAAGAAGCTGAAGGAGAACAACATGAGGGAGGTGTGGCAAGGCATGAAGACCATCACAGGCCTTAAACAGGGGGATGGTGGTGCGGTGGAGGGGAGCAGAGAGCGAGCGAATGAATTTAACACCTTTTTCAACCGCTTTGACTCCGCTCCTGCCCCCTCCGCCCCCCATCAAGCCCCACCTCTCTCACGTCCCCTATAGGCGAGTGACAAATAGTCAAAAAGTGCTTTAGTTTTCGAGATACCCCTACCGGAGGTAGGACCAAACACAACATAGTTTTTCCTCATCTCTAAGGTCTCTCATACATGAAATGGATTCTTGTATAAAAATATTTTACTGCAAAAGGGGTGAAATTGATATATAAAGTTATACTCCCCATATAAAAAATAAGGCCTGTCCGTCTGGGGGTTGAGGCATATAAACTCATGTAGATTCTCAATGGAAGCTCTGAGAGGTTTGAGGACATCCCTATACATTCTAGAGAAGACCTAACGTCAATATGTGAATGGAAATGGAAGATATAGTCATTTGAACACATACCTACAATAGGCGAAAATGTAAATCTATGTAGAGTGCTCTTTTTACTTTGCAGTGACTCTGACATGGATTGCCATATCAACTCATATGAGGGCTTGTTGGAAAGAGGTGGTTCTACTGAACTGAGCAATACCAATTGTGTAAAGGTAGCTTGTATACTCGTGGAGTTATATCACTAAACGTATATGGTGTCCCAAACGGGGGGAAATGTAAACCATCCTAATGAAATCACACCGATTAGTTTATTTTCATTTCACTTATCAAGGGTGGAAAATGTTTACAAATTCACTTCAGTAGATGTCCCTAAAATGTATGAAATGTCCAAAAGTTTAGAAAATGTGCCATTTTATGCAACCTGAACAATACTGCAGAGAGAAATGCAGGGCTACAGTAGCACTCAAATTATTTAGCAAACCTGGCTGAGGGAATCCAAGCTCTACACATTTGATGCTCAATGTTTTCCTATAATAACAGCCTCTTTCAATCCTATGGACATTATATCATTTAGCATATTGGTTAAAATTAAGTTATACTACAGTATTTGGCTGCACCTGTTCTCTCTGCATCTTATAGCCTACATGGGCTTCTTCATAAACTGACATGTAAATCATTGCAAATATTTTGGAAATAGAAAATATGAGAAGGACCTTGCCGAATCAAGAGTGGACAGTGACCAAGCTTAAAGTTCCATAAAGTGTAATAGAGCCTCTCCAATAGCCCTATTGTATGTTGTGCCGCACTTTGGTCGACCCTGGTGGTTTTTAAATGTGCTCTAGAAATAAAATGTACTTTACATGACAATACAATAGCAGCACCCTGACTCTGTTTCACCGGGATGGAACAGAGCATTAAGTGGTATCAATAATATGGTTACTACTGTACATAGAGCCCATTTATCAATAGTGTATGTACAACATTATGTTGTACGTACACTAATAGTCAACATACATGTAGATACTGTACAAATGTATGTCTTTCATTTTAGTTTAGCTGAATGTAGAGTGATGTATAAACATTGGATCCAAATCTTTGTATCATTTGTGGTAAACATTTAGAAATAGAAACATTATCCTTTTTTTTCAAAAAAGCCCACTGCAGAAGGCCTTCCCAATTGCATAGTAAATGTTGCTCAACAGAGAGATGATGGTGTTCATAAAACCCTGTCTCCATATACAGATGATATACTTTCTTTCTTTTAAAGATTTGTTTTTGGGCTTTTATGCCTTTATTAATAGGACAGTAGACTGACAGGAAAGATGGGGAGTAACATGCGGCAAAGATTGTCCGGATCAGGAATTGAACCGGCGCCGCCGCCAGGCATCCATGCCTATGTGGCAATGCCTAAGTGGTATGCGCCAAAACCAGTAGGCCAGCGGGCACCCGATATACTTAATTTCTAAATTAAGTATCTTATGATCATGTATCATGTAGAGCAAATAAGAAAAACAACAGTAAGCAACAAGTTGCAAGTGTTGATAGAGAGAGCATACATGCACCAGAAGACAGAGTTGATACATTGTTTAACATACAAAACGATTTTTTCATTAGTGGGAAGACCCGTACAAGACCATAACATCTGACAGCCATTATGACTGGTATAGCTAAGAGTACCAGAGACAAGGTCCTTCATGCAGCATCAGAAAGGTTGATGAAGTTGTACATCTGCGGTTGCTCTCCTACAATATATTTGTGAATGATGCCAAATATCATGAAAGCTGCATTAAACACCACATCAAGTATAGCAGCTGCTAGACTAAAAAAGTTATGGTGACATACTGAGGTCTGAGGAAGAAATGAGATGGTCCAACTGAAAAGCTCATAGAGCATTACAATCTGTTGAATGACACAGAAGAAAGTCCAAAGTGTGCCCACAGTGTGGAGCTGCAGGTAAATCAAGAAAGGACATGGACCAGTGTCTTCCTTGGTTTAATGTCATCACTTCAATTTCTTTAGAGAAAAGAGTTTTGCCAATGACTTCAATTAATTTATAAGCCATAGATACTGGTCTGCTGTTGTTTCTTTTGTTTAATCTGGCAGCTGCTATATTTAATTGTAGAGATGTGGTTTTTAAGGCAGCGTTTATGATATTTGGCATCATACACAGAGCAACCACTGATGTACAACTTCATCAACCTTTCTGATGCTGCATGAAGGACTGGTCTTGTACTGGCCTTCCCACAAATGTTTATTTTTATTTTTATATATATATAATATTATATATATATTTTCTTTTTTTTACCCATATTAAACAGGTTAAACAATATCAACCATTATCAGTCTTCTTGATGAGACAAGTTCAAGTTCATTCATTGTTTGTCGCAGAAGGTCGATTTGGTTGCAGCAATATATAAAAGCATACATCAGTCACAGAAGACTTGTACAGTTATTGTTTGTTCTATTACATGATACATGATAATGTATACTACCTTATTTTGAAGGAAAGTAAGTAGGCTATGTCAATTTGTAATTGTATGTATATGGGTTTTATGAACATCACCATCTCTCTGCTCAGCAACATTTATATAGTACATTGAAGGCCTTTTGCTGTGGCCTTCTTGACATTTTGGGCTTGTTTCTTTCCTTTTTCCAAATGTTTACCACATTGATGAGATTTGGAATGTTTGTGGATCACTCTCCTGTTTGTGGATCACTCTCCATTCTGTTTAAAACATAAAAAAGTATAATAATAAACACTTTGTACAGTATCGATGTTGTACGTACACTATCATTAGGTTCTCTTTACAGTAACCATGTTACCAGTGATACTATTTAAGTCTTGTTCCATTCTGGTGAAATGGTCAGCTCTATTACATTAAATTAAACTTTAAGCTAGGTCACTCTTCAGCAAGCTAATTAGCTACTTGATTTGGCAAGTCCCTCTGATCTCTTCACATTTCAAAATATTTGCAATGGTGCACTTGTCAGTTTATGAAAAAGCCCACATAGGCTATAAGATACAGATAGAACAGGTGGAGCCAAATACTGTAATATAACTCGAATGTAACCAAATGTGTTAAATTATATAAACTGCTCCGAATTGAAGGACTTGCTTTAATGAGGATAATCTTTTTCTTTCATATTCTTTTTTATCGCCCGATTTTGTAACCCATTTTTCACCCAGTGCCAATTGCCTAAGCTGTAATCCTGGGCTCTGCTCTCCCTCTGCCAACCTGGGGAGAGCCCTGAACTGAGCTCATGCTTCCTTCAGTGCACAAGGAGTGAGCAGGCCGCTTCTTGTCACCTGACAGGGAGGAGTTTCCCCAGTTGGACGTAGCGCGTGGAAGGAACAAGTTATTCCAATCAGTTCCTTTCCCCTCCATCAGGCGCCCCGGCTGGTCAGGGGGAGGCAGTATAGAGACCAGGATTACTGCATGTTTTTGTGAGGGTATCTACCCTAGGAGGCACGGGGAGAACATGCTAACTCCACACAGAAAGGCCCTTTTGCCAACCCGAACCTAGGGTATAGGCGCTGATGATGCGGAGGAGGGAACATGCCCCCCAGCGCCCACAGCGTCCTCCGGCGGGAATCGACCCCAGGACCTTCTAGCTGTGAGGCGACAGCTCTACGCACTGCACCACCGTCCCCCCTAATGAGGATAATCTTGAGCATTAAATGTGTATAGCTTGGTTTCCCTCAGCTAGGTTTGTTAAATAATTTGAGTTCTACTGTAGGCCTGCATTTCTCTCTGCACTATTGTTCAAGATGCATAAAATGACAGATTTTCTCAACTTTGGGACATTTCATACATTTTAGGGACATCTACTCAAGTGAATTTGTAAACATTGTCCACCCTTGATAAGTGAATTGAAAATAAAATTAATAAATGTGATATTGTAGACGGATTAGGACGGATTCTAGGTATATTCAGACCGGACGGTTTACATTACCCCCCATTTGGGACACCAAATACGTTTAGTGATATAACTCCATGAGTATACAAGCTACCTTTACACAATTGGTATTGCTCAGTTCAGTAGAACCACACCTTTCCAACATCCCTCATATGTGTTGATATGGCAATCCATGTCAGAGTCACTATAAAGTAAAAAGAGCACTCTACAAAGATTTACATTTTCGCCTATTGTAGGTACAGTATGTGTTCAAATGACTATAACTCCCATTTCAATGGAGAGTAGAGGGATGGCCTGGCATCAAGTGTGCCAAGTTTCAAACCTCTCAGAGCTTCCATTGTGAATCTACATGAGTTTATATGCCTCAACCCCCAGACGGACAGGCTTTATTTTTAATTTTGGGAGTATAGCTTTATATATCAATTTCACCACTTTTGCAGTAAAATATTTTTATACAAGAATCCATTTCATGAGAGACCTTAGAGATGAGGAAACACTATGTTGTGTTTGGTCCTACCTCCGGTAGTGGGTCCCAAAGTCACTAGCCTTACTATTGTCCATACCCTGTCCCCACCCCCAGTGAACTGAACGACTTCAGACCTGTAGCGCTGACTTCTCACCTCATGAAGACTCTGGAGCGGCTGATCCTCCACTCTATCAGACCCCAGGTGCAACATGCTCAAGATCCCCTGCAGTTTGCCTACCGGGAGAAGGTGGGGGTGGAGGATGCTATCCTCTACCTACTCCATCGGGCTTCCTCATACTTGGACGACAACAGCGGTGTTGTGAGGATATTATTTTTTGATTTCTCGAGCGCCTTCAACACTATCCAGCCCCCCCTGTTTCAAGGTAAACTGACCGGCATGCATGTTGACCCACAACTTGTAAGCTGGATCACAGACTATCTTACTGACAGACCACAGTATGTCAGATTGAGGAACTGCACCTCTGACACTGTGATCTGCAGCACAGGCGTCCCCCAGGGGACTGTGCTGGCCCCCCTTCTCTTCACCCTGTACAACACGGCAGAGTTCAGACACTGCTCGGAGATGTGCCACCTGCAGAAGTTCTCCGATGACACTGCCATCGTCGGGTGTATTAAGGGGGGGAGGAGGGGGAGTACAGGAAGGTAACAGACTTTGTGGGCTGGAGTCAGCTGAACAAGCTACAGCTCAATGTTTCCAAGACTAAGGAGAATTGTTATTGACTTCCGGAGATCCCGCCCCACCCCACAGCCAGTTTCCACCGGGGGGGTGGAGGTTGAGGTGGTTGAGTCCTATAAATTCTTGGGTGTTCAAATTGACCACAAGCTGGACTGGTCAGTAAATACAGACTGCCTTTACAAAAAGGGTCAGAGTAGGCTGTATTTCTTAGGGAGACTGGCCTCATTTAACATCTGTAGGAAACTACTGCAGATGTTCTATCAGTCGGTGGTCAGTAGTGTGCTTTTCTATGCTGTGGTGTGCTGGGGAGGAAATGCCAGACAAAGGGACACAGGTAGACTGGACAGACTGATTAGGCGGGCTGGCAAATTGACAGGGGCCGAGCTGGACTCAGTGGTGGCAATGGCAGAGAAAAGGACTCTGGCCAAGACATTGTCCATATTGGACGATGTCAGCCATCCGCTGCACACAGCACTTTACTCTCAAAAGAGTAAATTTAGCAATCGGTTTAAATCCCTATCATGCAAAACAGACCGATATGGGAACTCCTTTATCCCAAGGGCCATTAGAATATATAATGAAGTACTGGGGGGAGAGGGCGGGGGTTGGCTAGTTAAATCCTTTTTTATTTGTTACTATAGTTCTTAGCTGTGTCTTTCTTGAACGTCTTGTTTTATTTTTTCTTCTTAATTATTGATTGACTTCCTATACTTTTTCAGATGTTTTTTTTTATTGATGTCTTTTTTCACTGCATTGTTTTTATATGTTCATCATGCTCTTTTTATCGATAACCTGTGTGAATGTACTACATTGGAGCTGCTGTTGAACGAAATGAATTTCCTCCGGGATTAATAAAGTATCTATCTATCTACCCGAAGCAATTCAGCCTGACAGTGTGTCGTGGGTTCGAGTCCCGATAAGTGTCACTCCCCATCTCTCTCTCCCTATTTCCAGCCAAAACAATATCTTGATATAAAGAAAAGATAGAAAAAGAAAGGATGATAACGATATTGTAATACACTATGCAGCCTGAAATTAAAGGATAGTGATAGTAGGGCTAAGTATTGTCTGTGGTTAAATTAAATGTTAAATATCTCTATATTATGATAGTACCCATAGCTATGGAGTGTTTGCTCAGTAACAGGGGCCTCCATGTCTCTCTGGCCCTTGATTAAAACAAAACCCTATTTTTAGGATGGGATGCAAATTGTGTCCAAAGATAGAGAACTCAGTTGGATACTCAGATTAAGAAGACATGGACCGGGAGACCCTCACATAGCAACAATTGTTGCTGTATTGTTCACAGTAGTTATGGGTAAACTTGTATTGTTCACAGTAGTGATTATGGGTAGGCTAGTATTGTTCACATAATTTATTATGGGGTAGGCATGTATTGTTTGCAGTAGTTATTATGGGTAGGCCTAAGTAAACAACTTCCCCAGTTAAAAGGTGAACCACCAAAACTTTTTTTAAATACTTTATTAGAAGTTCACTAAAGGAAAAAAGAAGAAAAAAAAAAGCACAGGAAAGAAAGTACATTTCAATACAAGGTTGAACGAGGATTTTAACCCAACAAAGCACCATAGTTGTTTACACTGACTTTGACACATTAGATACTATGCAAAACACCAACAGTCAGATATCACAAACCAAACATATGTACAGCAGACAAATCAGAAATAAAAAGAAATGTAAAAAACAGTCAGAAATCATATAAAAGATAATGACAATCAACAGAAAAATGGTTTATGGTTTAGAAGTTTTTCCAGAGCTTAGAAGAGAAACATATGAAGTGAGTGTGCATTCCCTTCCTAACTTTTCTATAATCAGCAGACGTGACGGTTTCAATTCCTTGTGTCAATTGTGTTTACCGTTGAAATGTTAGTCTTAATAAATACAATGATTTGAGTGCCTGAAAGGTTTGTTAAAATGTTTATTAGAATTGATCTTTTTTAGTTTTTTAAAACTGTACAAGCAACTGGTTTTGCTGCTACATGAGTGTGTTTTCGAATTACACTTTGAAACAAAGCCTTTACCAGAAACTGTAAAAGAATAGTGCTTTTCTGCCCCTGTATTAGAACTCACATGTATGCTTATAGCTTGCATTTGATTACACCCTTTACCAAAAACTGTACAAGTAAAACGGCTTTCCCCTGTATGAGTTGGGTACCTTTAGCTTATAGTAAGGGGAACATAAGAAAATCTGCAAAGTAAATCGTTACCAATACATTTCTTCACCAATGTGTTTGTGTAATAATATGTACTAAAAGGTTGAAATTCAACTCCCGGGGAAACCTCATAAAAAAAAATGATTTTTAGTACATACTATTACACACCTTTAGAAACACATTGGTGAAGACATTTCTTGGTAAAGATTTACTTCGCAGATTGGTCAAATAAAATCTTATACAATCCCCTTACTATTATCAGAATCCTTGTATTTATTTTTAAGTCACCACATTTACCACAGCCTTTACCTTAAACTGTACAAGTAAAGGGCTTTTCCCCTTTATGTGTCCTCATGTGTGATTTCAAACTAGTATGATCAATACAGCCTTTACCACACACTGTGCATATAAAGGGTTTTTCCCCTGTATGAGTCCTCATGTGTGTTTTCATATGACTCATTTCACAAAAGCCTTTACCACAAACTCTACATTTAAAGGGTTTTTCCCCTGTATGAGTTCTTATGTGTGATTTCAAATGACCAATGTTAGTAAAGCCTTTACCACAGACTGTACAAGTAAAGGGCTTTTCCCCTGTATGACTCCTCATGTGTACTTTTAGCTTATAACTTACACTAAAACCTTTACCACATACTGTACAAGTAAAAGGTTTTTCCCCTGTATGAATCCTCATGTGTGATTTCAAATTACTCATTGAACTCCAGCCTTTACCACATACAGTACAAGTAAAGGGCTTTTCCCCTGTATGCGTCCTCACGTGTAATTTTAGCTCATCATTTGTACCAAAGCCTTTGTCACATACTGTACAGGTAAAGGGTTTTTCCCCTGTATGAGTCCTCATGTGTACTTTTAATCCACCACTTTGACCAAAGCCTTTACCACAAACTATACACAAAAAGTGTTTTTCCCTGGTATGCGTCCTCATGTGTGCTTTTAATATATCTCTTCGACTAAAGGCTTTCTCACAAACTATACAAGTAAAGGGTTTTTCCCCGGAATGAGTACTCATGTGTTTTTTAAGATCACTACTATGGCCAAATCCTTTACCACATATTGTACAAGTAAAGGGTTTTTCCCCAGTATGCGTCCTCATGTGTACTTTTAACTTATAACTTTGACTAAAGACTTTACCACAAACTGTACAATTAAAGGGGTTTTCCCCCGTATGAGTATCAATGTGTACTATTAAATCACGCCTCTGACCAAAGCTTTTAGCACAAACTGTACAAGTAAAGGGGTTTTCTCCTGTATGAGTCTTTGTGTGTTGTTTTAACTCTTCACTTCGACTAAAGGCTTTACCACAAACTATACAAGTAAAGGGCTTTTCCCCTGAATGAATCCTTGTGTGTCGTTTCAATACACTCCTTTGAGCAAAAGCTTTACCACAAATTGTACAAGTAAAGGGTTTTTCCCCTGTATGAGTACTCATGTGTTTTTTTAGATCACCCCTATAACCAAAGCTTTTACCACAAACTGTACAAGTAAAGGTTTTTTTCCCTGTATGAGTCCTCATGTGTACTTTTAGCTCATCACTTTGACCACAGGCTTTACCACAAACTGTACAATTAAAAGGTATTCCCCCTGTATGAGTCCTTGTGTGTTGTTTTAACTCATCACTTCGACTAAAGGCTTTACCACAAACTATACAAGTAAAGGGGGTTTCCCCTGTATGAATCCTTGTGTGTCGTTTGAATGCACTCCTTTGATTAAAAGCTTTACCACACATTTCACAAGTAAAGGGTTTTTCCCCTGTATGAATCCTCATGTGTACTTTTAAATCACCACTACGACCCAAGCCTTTACCACAAACTGTACAGGTAAAGGGCTTTTTCCCTCTATGACCAACTGTGTCACTCTTCAGATGTTCCTTGTGCTTAAATATTTTGCCACACTCGTCGTCAGATTGAGAACAGTGTGGAGAGAGCTGGTCACCACCAGTTGGTTGTGATGTCCCACAGTCCTCTAAATCAGCTTGTGTTTTCATGTGTTCAGTTGAGGTGCTGGCTACAGCCTCTTTCTCTCTGTTTTCATCATCACCTTCACTTATCACTGCTAGTAATGTCACCGTTGATCCATCAGCATCCTCTTGTAGAAGCTCCTCCTTTTCCTCTTTAATCTGCTCTTTACACAGAGGGAGGAGCAGGCCAGCTGGAGGGGGGGGGGGGGGGGGGTGGGGAGAGAAACAACATTAAGGGTGTAACTTAGCATTATTTCACACACATAGGCTGTGTTTTATAGCCTTGGTAATTGGAAGACCTTCAGCTCTAAATACATTATCCATTTCCAAACCACAAGTCTATTTACTCACATTCATTAAAAATGGTGTTGGTACAAATATTCTAATTTACCAACACATGCTTGGAGTAAATTCCAGTTTGGATCTGTGTGCTCTTTGTAACTAAACCTTACAAAAAAGGGGAGAGAGACAGAGAGAGCATGAAACGTACTGTTGTCCAGGTGGTTTTCAGGTTCCTGTTTAACAGAAACACTCATCTTCACCTTCAGGCTGGACTCCGCACACTGGTCTGCAATGAAGGAATACAATAGGACTTCAATAAGACTTGCCACAGTGCTCTATGATTTATTACTGCGGATGGTTTTCACACCCATCCTTGCATATTTATATGAAAAAGTGTGTTTGCCATCACTCGCAGTTGGTAGAGAGCAACGTTGTAATATATACTGTATCAGGGGTGCAGCGATTTATCGTAATCAAAACGATTTTGTATATAAAATATTTGGTCTGCTAAACTTCCTTTGTATGGTAAATGGTGCTTTTACATAGCACCATTTTTCCAAGGCACTTTGCCTAGATTGTGCATTGCATTCACCCATTGTTAGTCTGAATTTGTTAAGAATACTAACCTCAGTAACCCTAACTAAATTCGGACTAATGAACCTTCGGACTAATGAACCTTCGGACTAATGGGCAGTCCCCGACACACCAATGGTGGAAGAAACCATGCAAGTCAACAACTTGTTCAGCAGCCAGGATTTTAGTTCTGCCAACAAAAGTAAACAAACTCATCTGCCATTTTAACTCATTCACAGCCAGGCCAGAGTTTCCAGTGTAATTTCAGTACCCCCATATTGCCAAAAAGTTAAATGTATTAGGCATGATCGCAATCGCGAAATTGCATGTTTAGCCCCATAACAAACACATCTTTCAAAATGGCAGCCATGTTTGTTTACAATTGAAGACTTTGAAGGCTTCCATCTCATGAATGCCTGAACGGATTTCCAAGCGGATTTTTTTGTTTGAAAGCTATGGAAAAAGTACTAGACATATGGTGCATGATCTAGGCATGGGCGTGCATGATCCGTGCACTAAAAATTGATCCGTGCACTAGAAATTTAGGAACGTGGCAGTGAGGAACTCTATAGCCAAACGATTACCAAAATAATGGTTAACTTGATACATTACACCAGTGGTTCTCAAACTTTTTTTGGCTCGGGGCACCCCTATTTTTTTTTTCATCCGAGGCACCCAAAGATTATATTCATAATTTTCACTCCCAGAACCTTATATTTATAGCATATTTTAGCGATTATGTTTTACGAGAAAAACAAGAAAATAGCCTTTTTGGTTAGAACTGACTGAAAATAACTTTGTACTTCAAGTTTAAAATGATACTAAAAAACATTTTGAAATCTCCAAATAAATTTAAAATATTTCAAATGATCTCGCAGCACCCCTGAACTGCAGTCGCGGCACCGTCACCCACTTTGAAAACCCCTGTAATACACCACTAAAATACCCATGTACCTGACAATACTTTAAAAATGTCAAGGATGTCCACAATTACAACACCAGAGGCAGTGCCACAGATCACATCCAACCCAGAGTCAACTCAAACAAAGGGTCAAACCAAGCCCCCAGAACCTTGGGGAGAGGGCTGAATCATGGTGGCCATTTTGAGGTACTGCAGCTGGGGCCAGAAACATGAAGGTGCATTTTGGCTCCGCCCCACTCCACTCCAGACAAGTGAATCCTCTGTCCCTCTCCGGAGCGGAGCACACCGAATTAAACCAAGAAATACCCTTGCGATTTACTTCGTATTCTGTGTTTATTGCGACCGTAGGTCGCAGTTACTTGCACTCCTATACTATCCAAACCTCCACCGGCTGTCCGTCAGTCCGTCAGTCCGTCAGTCTGTCACACGTCACACGTCACACTTTTGCCCTGCTCATATCTCCGCAACCGTTGCCCCGATCCATGCCAGATTTTTCACACACACTCCTTGCCTGCCAAACTACAACCTCCAGAGCTCCAGGGACCCCCAAGTCCCTGGGGGACCCCCAGGTGTAAAAAATTACCAAATGTGCAAAAATGACCAAATGACCACCCCAACGGGGCTGCTCACGGGGAATTCCCGGGGACCACCGCTAGTGGCACAGCGTGTTAGGTGATACACCAAAAATGGTTCCCCCACAGAACGTGTATGGCAGGGCACGGCGCAGAAAAGTGACGTCACGTCTCTACACTGCAGCTCACTGCTCACTGCTCAGACAGCGACCCACCTCCTCTCCCCCTGTCCTCTTCATTCAATAACAACTGGATACACGCGCTATTGTTTATAGATGTGGTGGACATTGGACAACTTAAGCCACACAGGTCTTCATTGCGTCTTTACAACAATAGCGACGATTAACGTCGTGGTGAACATGGTCAAATAACCTTTATTGGCTCAACTACAACACGGAGGAAGCAAGCTAGCCTAGCATGTATGCTATCTGAGACAGTATGTATGTAGCCTAGGCTGCCTAACTGTTTGATTGATTATAGTGTTTTCGGCGCCGTCCATTTGGTGGTCCGCCGGGGCAGCGGACTACCGCGGCCGCCTGTGCCTTGCCCTCCCGCATCCATAAATGGTAAATAAATAAATGGTAAATGGTGCATTTATATAGCGCTTTTTAATCCAAAGCGCTTTACATAGATTGTGCATTACATTCACCCATTCACACACACATTCATACACCGATGGCGGAGGAAGCCATGCAAGGCACCAACCTACTCACCGGAGGCAATTAGGGGTTCAGAGTCTTGCCCAAGGACCCTTCGACATTAACTCAGGGGGAGCCCGGATTCGAACTGGGAACCCTTCGGGATTTATACCCTTCGTGCTCTAATACCAGTTTCTCTACCCCTGAGCTATGCCGCCCCCATAGAGGGGCGGCACGTCCCTCTATGATCAACCGTTCAAAACAAAAGTAGCCGATCTACAAGCAACCCCAATCCACTGTTTTTGACCCAGTCCACTGGTTCTCTGTACAGCAGAGCAAACACAAGCACGGCAGAGCATTTCCCCCATTCCATAGAAGCAGTAACAGTACAAACAGGAGACATCATCTCACTGAGAAGATCCATATATTATCGATGTATATAAAATAACAGGTGGCTGTTCATTATGAAGACTCGGTAAAAGCTTCTATCTGCGCCCCCAAGTGGTCAACATCCGATATTACCGGTTCGGTATTAAAAAAATCAAACCGTCACATGACTATTTGGAAGTATTAAAATTGTAAGATTTGGAATTGTGGTTCATTTCTTTCAGACACATTTCTACGTAAGATGAACATAACCATATAATAACCAATTCAAGTTAAATGCTGCACTTTGTCAAAAATGACATGACGCATTGAATTTTTGTGGGACCCATAAAATATCCCTGGGACTCATCCGAAAGACCCCTCTTGGGTCCCGGGACTCATTACATTAAAAACCTATTAACATCACTGCTACACTCATCTCATCAACATGGACCTGTCCCATTTAGCGCCACCATCAGGCCGATTTTTTAAAACACATTTTTGGACACCTACAGATTTTGCCCTAAAATCACGCAAATCGCACAGTATCTCTACAGTCATGTAATCAAAACGCATCTGTCCCATCTAGCGCCACCATCAGGACGATTTTGGTACAACTAATTATGCCCCGGAGCTCCAGGGACCCCCAAGTCCCTGGGGGACCCCCAGGTGTAAAAAATGAACAAATGTGCAAAAATGACCAAATGACCACACCAACGGGGCTGCTCACGGGGAATTCCCGGGGACCACCGACTCCTGGTGCTCCAGAACGGATGCAAAAGTGGTGGCGCCCCCAGTGGAGGACCCCCTCCACTGCAGCTCACATAAAATGCCTTAACTCGGGCTAGGAGCGGCCGGGAGAGCCGGGGCCGGTACCTATTCGTCCGCCTCGGCGGCGCGGAGACCCCACCCCTCATTTCTCACATGGCCCTCTTCTAGCGCCACCATGAGGCCCATTCTTGCAAAACACATTTTTGGACACTGCTCCTACAATTTTTGCCCTAAAATCACGCAAATCGGTACACAGTATGTCTACACTCATGTCATCAACTTGGATCTGTCTCATGTAGCGCCACCTTCAGGCCGATTTTTTAAAACACATTTTTGGACACTGCTCCTACAATCTTTGCCCTAAAATCACACAAATCACTACACAGTATGTCTACACTCATCTCATCAACATGGATCTGTCCCATTTAGCGCCACCTTCAGGCCGATTTTTTAAAACACATTTTTCGACACTGCTCCTACAGATTTTGCCCTAAAATCACACAAATCGGTACACAGTATGTCTACACTCATGTCATCAACATGGACCTGTCCCATATAGCGCCACCATCAGGCCGATTTTTTCAAACACATTTTTCGACACTGCTCCTACAGATTTTGCCCTAAAATCACACAAATCGGTACACAGTATGTCTACACTCATCTCATCAACATGGACCTGTCCCATTTAGCGCCACCATCAGGCCGATTTTTTAAAACACATTTTTGGACACCTACAGATTTTGCCCTAAAATCACGCAAATCGCACAGTATCTCTACAGTCATGTAATCAAAACGCATCTGTCCCATCTAGCGCCACCATCAGGGCAATTTTGGTACAACTAATTTTGCCCCGGAGCTCCAGGGACCCCCAAGTCCCTGGGGGACCCCCAGGTGTAAAAAATGACCAAATGTGCAAAAATGACCAAATGACCACCCCAACGGGGCTGCTCACGGGGAATTCCCGGGGACCACCGACTCCTGGTGCTCCAGAACGGATGCAAAAGTGGTGGCGCCCCCAGTGGAGGACCCCCTCCACTGCAGCTCACATAAAATGCCTTAACTCGGGCTAGGAGCGACCGGGAGAGCCGGGGCCGGTACCTATTCGTCCGCCTCGGCGGCGCGGAGACCCCACCCCTCATTTCTCACATGGCCCTCTTCTAGTGCCACCATGAGGCCCATTCTTGCAAAACACATTTTTGGACACTGCTCCTAAAATCTTTGCCCTAAAATCACGCAAATCGGTACACAGTATGTCTACACTCATGTCATCAACTTGGATCTGTCCCATATAGCGCCACCTTCAGGCCGATTTTTTAAAACACATTTTTGGACACTGCTCCTACAATCTTTGCCCTAAAATCACGCAAATCACTACACCGTATGTCTACACTCATCTCATCAACATGGATCTGTCCCATTTAGCGCCACCTTCAGGCCGATTTTTTAAAACACATTTTTGGACACCTACAGATTTTGCCCTAAAATCACACAAATCGCACAGTATCTCTACAGTCATGTAATCAAAACGCATCTGTCCCATCTAGCGCCACCATCAGGACGATTTTGGTACAACTAATTTTTGGCCTATTTGTAGAGATAAGCGACTATCTCCCGATTAGGGAGTCTTACTGGTTAAATATAGATACCTTCACAAATCTCTTAGTTACATCAACATTGTTCTTATAAAACAGTTGGTTGACTCATATTTATTACTATTTTAATGATTGCTTTTCGTCATTTTGACAGCAGGCTGCCCGCAAATGACTTTGAATTGGCTTCTTAAAGTTTTTTTTTTTTTTTACGATTTTATGGGTTAGGGTTAGGGATTTTTACAAGATTTTGTATCAAAATGGATATTAACTAATAAATACACAACTCATATAACAACACTCTATGGCAATGATTAATATTACTATCGGAAAAATATAGTATTCATAAAACACTTTCACAAAACCTTTTTGTTTGGACAAAAAATATCACATTGAATCATTTTGTGTACTAGAGTGTACTAGAGCAAAAGTAAGTCCTTTTGAATGCAAACAGACCTACCAAAGTAAAATCACTAACACTATACCCACATTAAGTGAATGAAAGCATTCGTTATACAACTGATTACAATAATTATTAATCTAAGAAAACAAAACAGGTTTCTAGTATGAATTAGGCCACACAAAATACATTTCTGAAACAATTATTTTGATGGAATCGTTATTCTATTCTAAATGCTAATCTATTAACTAATTCATTGTAGAATCCAGGCGGTTCCTCCGTCCAGCGGGACGTTCTGTAGATCTAATCCGAGCAGACTGCTCCACAACGGGGAGAAGAGCCATGTACTGGCCGCTACTGGGTTGGCGTTTTCCTTTTTTCCCCCTTAACAACAGAGCTCGTACTTGAGGCGAGCGGCGGTGCGTGTTCATGATTTGAGCCCCAGCGCGTTCATATAGCGGCAGTGCTCGTTCATGACTTGTGCCCCGGCGCGTCCATGAACAAACTCGATGACTCAAAACGCGTCACTTTTACATCCGGAAGAAGGGGTGAAAGGGGCTTGGGAACGCCTCGGTATACTCCCTGAGGGAGTGGAGGAAGTTGCTCGGGATAAGGACATCTGGAAGTCTCGGTTGGAACTGTTACCCCCGCACTCCAATTCCGGATAAGCGGTTGAAGATGGATGGATGTTATGGTGGTTTATTGAATGGCTGATTCCTATTTCATGGTATGGATTATATTCTTTATTTTAAGAAGTCTAACCAGGACAGGAATTTTACAGTGGCCATGGCTCTCGTTGCCCGTTTGAATGCATTCTGGTCAAACAGGGTCAGGGTGCAACTATTGTGCATGTTGGCTCACTGGAAACACTACACCAGTGGGCCTCAAGGTGTGGTCCAGGGACCCTGTTTCCTTGAGGGGGTTACACATGCCATTTCAAATCAACCTGTAAGTAGGGATGGGTATCGTTTGGTCCGGTTCCGGTTCTGCTTATCGGTTCCGGTTCCTAACGGTTCCTATTTCGGTTCCAAAATGGTTAAAAATATATATTTTTAGCCAAAACTGAATAGAGATTTTTTTAGGCTATATATATACACATTATTTTTAAACATTCTTTATTTATTTGGTAATAAAAGGTAATATAATGTCTCCAGTTGCATAATTGCACATTCATGGCCTAATTGTATTATTAATATTACTATATTTAATAGGCCTGCCAATGTTTGGGGAGTTTCATTTTAGCCACACACACACACACACACACACACACACACACACACACACACACACACACACACACACACACACACACACACACACACACACACACACACACACACACACACAGCTGGCGTAATTATCTTGCTATAGGATACAGGCTCTCAGCTACAGTAGCTAGTGCAGTAGCGCTAGACCCTCTGTGGAACAGTGGATTCTAGTTTGGTTAATTCCAGCAGCAAAGCTTGGTTACTGGTTGGCTATTTCTTCCCAATTCCTACTTGTCTTGAGACGGGGGAGCTGGGGGACAGGGAGGAGGGGAGGAATGCAGCATGCAGCGACGAGCCGCGCTGTGTCTGTACTTCTCCATTCAACACAGAGAATGCGCTCGGTGAGCTGCCGCTCCAGCATGTGCCTGTGTAGACTTATGCTTCGACGCATCGTGGTGTATGCCTGATTCTTGGATTGTGCAATTTGTGTTTGTGCTGTCTTTTTTTTCGCGCATCACATCTAGGAACCGATAGGCAGTACCGAAATTACATATATTTTTTGGGTACCCAGGAACCGTCATGTCCTTATCGGTTCTGTCCCGGTACCGAATTTCGGTACCCATCCCTACCTGTAAGGTTCCATTTGTACACTCTCATAATTGTGTTCATCTTCATTATTTATCTATCAGTCAAGTTCTCCTCAAAATGACGTAAGACACTGCCTTTGCACCGATAGTACAAAGGCAGGGCCCTTAGCCAATGAGGTGCAGCCAAAGGGTAGATCTTTGTGCCCATACATGGTGTTACATGTGAGCCCACACTGTTTTCTCATGCAAAGTTGCATATGAAAAAAAGTTGAATCCTTAAGACCTGTCCACTCCACAGTCTCTCCAAAACTGAACTTTTTGTCGGAGAGTTACTACTTTCCAACGTGTAGCTCTCCCAACTCTGATTCGGGGAATGCTTTTCAGGAGTTCCGAATGGCATCAGAGTTGAACCGGACCTTTCTGACTGGCCTTAGTGCCATAGTTTTGTACTTTTTCTGTTTTTCATGTGTCTAGGAGGTTGAAAGTACTTCATTAGACCCCCTGGTGTGTTTTTTTATGAGCAATTATTTTTTCTCTTGGTATTTGTTTGTTTTCTCTTGGAGGCTGCCACCTTGTGGTCAAAAGTGTCAGTTAAAAAAACACAGATACGATTACATCACAGAATCAACTCCTCCCCTAATTACCATTCACCCAACACTGTGGGGTGTGGCTAACTTCAGCTGGGTCACCACCCACCATGACATCCATGCAAACTTAATGAACTGGGGGTGTGGCCTCATAAAAGCCCAATTTTAACTCTTTCTGTATACTTTTTTGGAAGAATTCTTCCTCCTAGTATAATCATAATACCTGATAATCATGTTTTAGAGGGGGGGGGGGGGGAATCTTGGCACCACCTCTTTAAATCCTCATCTTGTCCTCAACCTGCAATGCATGCATCTGTCTGCAATCTGCATTTCTCTAGCCGCCTGTCTCTCCGCCGAGTTCTCTCTCTCTCCTCCTTTACTCTTTCATTTTGTTTCCAAGTCTGGCCTGATGTTTACCTATAGCTTAACACACCCACCAACGCATCATATTCTGTCACCGCCTGATTTACGGCCCTGGACAAGAACTGATCTGCGAGTTCTAAACATGTTAGATCTTGATGGATTATAGATTTCAGTTGACTTGTAAATTGAAAAGCTATTTGTTGTGCAACACCAGCCTGCAATTAAGTATACATCAGCAGGATGATCCAATAATGTTAGGTTAGGTATTCCTAAACGCAATATAGAGGTTGCGTTTAGGAATACCTGGTGGCGACCGTTCCAAGGTTGCCGGCAATTGACCCGTGGTGAGTGTGATTTGGGCTTGAATTCTTGTATTCATTAAAACACTACTGTACAACTTCACTATAGGTTTAAACTACGGTAAATAAAACCGTGCGTACTAGGGATGCGAATCTCGACCACTGAGGCGATACGATATGCATCTCGATACACTACCAGCGATACGATATAATTGCGATACATTGAAATCATGCCGATACGATACATCACGATTCAGCCCTGTTCCCCATATGATTCCCGATTCGATGCGATTCAATTTTGCACAATGCGATACGATGTGATTCGGTGCGATTCAACACAATGCAAAGGGTTTAAATTAAAGCCCATGTTAATTTCCCAAAACAGGTGCATTACATTTAATTTCCAAGCAATTTATTGTTTTACTGTAGAACTAGGCTCTGTCTAACAACCCAACTTATTGAATTCTGGGAAAACACAAAGGGTCTGTTTCCTTGCTGGCTGGTAGAATTGTTTGATTAATAATCATGATACTGATAGTATATCATTATTATATATCATTACATGGGTCTTCAACAGGTGGTCAGGGACCCCTAGGGTCCTCAGAGTTATGGGAGGCTGATATTTTTTGTGATAGGAACCTTGTGTTTACAGTAACCAATTGAACAAGAAGCAACCCTATAGAGGAACATTAGCCAAAACATTAACAAGTATTGAGGGTTTAAGAGATTAAATAATTAATGGATTATAATTACTAACATAAATCCATTATATTAATAAAAAAGATGATGTGTGAACAAATAAAAGTGTCACACACTGTTGATAGTGCCGTCAAAAAAGTCAAGAAAAGGTTAATCTGCAACAGTTTTATATAATAGCCTAGTAAGCCTATAGGCAAAAAAACCCCTACTTTGCACACACTTGATAGCAGACCTACAAGCTCGCGTTGTGAGCTTAAATAGCAGACCTACAAGAATAAATATGCCTACATAAATAGCAGATCTACAAGCTCATTAACACGTCGCGTTGTGATTGCATTCAGAGAACAGCAGTTGCAGCAGCAGTAGTGTGTTGCAGCAACAGTACAAAAGTTGTGAAATGGTGATAAATACTTTGTTTTAAACACTAGCTGCACACCCAGCAACGTTGTTGTACTTCATACGTCAATAAAGCGCAGCAGAAGCTTTCTTTAACAAAATGATCTCGGAGACTCGACAAGAACAAAGGGGTGTGGAATGTGGATCATAATCGCACGCAGCGTGCTCCAGTCCAGTGACACAACAACGGATCACATCAGCGAACATTGGACAGGGAAGTTATGAAGCTAAATGTGGTATAATATTGCTTTTCTAACCCGTGGTGCTGTCTGTATCTGCAGTCGTTAAGTTGGGTGGGGGTGATCCCTGTGCTGTGGAAGAGACGCATGTGTCGAGTCGCCACCAAGGGCTTTTTTTGGGGCGGGCTGTGATGGTGCATTCAAGGCGCCTCGGAAACACAGGATAGAATGAAATACTACATGGAAAAATCGATACAACCATGGAGATTACCGATCCAGACACTCACACTCACGATCCATCACGATTTCAGCCGTCAATTGTACCGATGCGCACTGAATGAACCGATTCACTCGTATCGCGCACGTTTGGATCGCGATTACGATCCATGTCGATTTATCTCCGCATCCCTACTGCGTACCTATCCTGTACAACATTACTATAGGTTTAAACCACAGTAAAAAAGAAGAAAAGAAAAAAAAAGGTACATACCTATCCTGCACAACTTTACAACAGGTTGCATCGTTGCATCAAATAGTTCATGTCCCTTGTCCGTCTCTCGCTGTTCCTCTGACAACGTTGAATATGTTTGGGAGGCCATCTCTCTAGACTCTGTAGACCTCTCCCTGTGGTGCTCTGTGGAAATCACCAGTAGAAAGAACTGTTGGTTATCATTCAGCAAATGTATATTATATACCATGAAGTAATCAAATCAAACTATAGACATTTACTATGTTCTGTTCACTTGAAAAGGTGCAGTCACTACTAGTTGTTCTAAGCAGGGGCTTCACAATGGGGGAGGGGGGGAGTGGGACTGAGTTACTAGTGCCCAAGGTGGAGGGGCCTTAATCATTTCATACTTTAGCTATTGAAACATAGCAGATATACAAGCTCACAGCGTGGCACCGAGTGTCACGCTGCGAGCTTGTAGATCTGCTATTTTTGGAAATACATTTAAGCAGACATTTGTAGTAATATTTTGCTTCTGGGGGGTCCCTGGAACTAAATATTTTGAGTTGACATGGGGGTCCGTGGCCAAATACATATCATTTTAGGGGTCCTTGACATGTTTGAGCACCACTGACATAGAAACATTGATTGAAGGATTTGAATTATTCAAAGACACATTTTCAAAAAAATAAATACGGTGCCGTGCTGTGAGCTTGTATATCTGCTATTTTTCAATAGTTAAAGCACAAAATAATGCGTAATAATGTATTCCCAGTCTGAATGGGTTAAACCCTCTCCCCCTATGAAGAACATTCATGGGGGCCCTCAGTGAATCCTTGTACCCAGGGCCCAGAATTTGGTGTGACACCCCTGGTTCTAAGTGCTAAAATAATTGTCCCCACCCTGATGTAAACACCTGGTAAAATAATAAAATCACACCCATGTGAACACAGGTGTGAACTGAGCGGTGTAAAGGTGCCTCCACACCGAAAATACTACAGGAGACTTGCTCAAACTGTTCACAGACTGCAAAGAACTGCAAAAAACTAAGCACATTGAATTTTCCAGCCGACTGTATGCCGACTGTAATTACTGTACAGTTTTGCGCATGCGCACTGTGTTGCCATATCGGCTTGTTACAAGCGACTTTGATCCTGTTTTCCTATAATGTTGCTAGTTGTGGGTTACTTTTGTTTGGGCATGTTTCTGAATTGTAGTTGCTTATTTGGCCTTGCTTTCAACATTCTTTTAGAAAATAGCTAATGTAATAGAGCTCAATAGGTGAAACTGGACGCTTCTTTAGGCCTTGTTTTCATAGACCTGGTCGCTTGTTTAACTCACAGAATCTGGCAACCGGGGAGCAGAAGCGGAGATGCTTCCTGTCCGGTGTTTTCTTCTCCTCACACCAAAACAACACACATCACTATTACTAGCATTGCCTTGGAGTTGATTAGTATAGGAAATTGAGAGTTGAGATTGTGAATATGCTATTTAGTTAAAATGTGCAACGGGAAAATGTCTCTGGCTTATTTAGGCTTGGTTTTGCTGCAGCAGTAGCAAACTAATAGTCCATTACAACTCGCTACAATTCACAGACGTCCAGGGGCGACTCAACAAAACTGAGCAAGTCCAGTCTTCCAGTTTTCCGTCGATACTGGTCGATAGCGTTCCCGACCCGCTGCCGAAAACCTACCGATGAGCTCCCGTTCGGCAACAGACGCTTTCCGCCGCTATCCGCCGCCGATTCGGCCACGAATCTGTTTGGTTAAAAGTGGCCTTAAGGTAAGCTGGGTGGTTCATATCTCCTTTTATGGGCCTTTCTGTCTGTGACATCAGCTGTTATCAAAATAGCCTATCTAAAAGCCCACAATGTTTTGTAGCGTGACATTTTGAGAGCTTGTAGATCTGCTCCTCTTCGAAGCCATGTGATCAGTGTTGCCAGATTTTGCGAGAGGAATAAGACCAAAAGAGGCCACATGCTACTCAAAACTGGTAACGATAAACCTAGCTTAACCTTCTCTGACACTTCTATTGTAAATACCTTTTATTTTGCATTGTTTGGTTTTTCACAACTGTTTTTCCCCCTGCATAGTACTGTATTCTGTCTGTCATTCAAGGTTATATGCGTTAAAAAAGGATCTCAAGTTAAATAAGTTAAACGCTTTCCTGAGCTTATACTTTTAGTTGACCTTGAACTGTACTGTCATCAAACTGTATCTTCTGCTGTGCGGGGACTGCCCATAAGTCCAAAATCTCATTAGTCCTACATGGCATTAGTCCGAATTTAGTTAGGGACCTAGGGAAATTTATGGAGGGGGGTCACTGGAGGAAAATAGGGGAGGGTCATGTCTTTTTAGTTTTAGTTTGAGGGAGGGTCATCAAATTTTACTTTGAGTCCAAGGGAGGGTCATCCAATTTTTATTTTTAAAATGAGCCCGGATTTTATATGCATATTTTCTTTACAGCTTTCCTGAATAATAGTACAACAATAGTCATTGACACCCCTCCGTTGCTTATCTTGGTTTTTCCCAACAGCTGGGCTATTGAGCCTTTCCCATTGTTCCTTCTATGTGTCAATCATTTAGCTTGGCCTATCCAGCCAGTAGGCGTGTGCAGTTTCTGGCCAATCACTGACGCTCTTCCTGGCAGCGACAATACTTTTAGTCAGAGGGAAAAGTTCAGAACACAACAAACATGGCGTCTTACAACATCAAGAGAACAAATGTGCGTACTAAAAGTTACTTGGATCACAATTTAAGAGCTTCGCTGCAGACCCTCTCTGCTGAGGAGAGTCTTGTCAGACTCGAAACTAAATTAGAGAAGAGCACGGACAACAAGAAGATCAGAGGGGTTAGGCAAGTCCTACTGGAATTGCGTGTGTGTGGCTGTTTGGATTTTGATTTTGGCTTCGAGGTTTTTTCGTCTTTTTTTCTTTCTCCACCACAACGGGAATCTTTTAGGGATAGTCTCATTGATGAAACATATGGCATCCCTGTTTTAATATATAGGGTTAAGTTCGGCCGGCAGTGGATCATCTTAAAGGATGGCAGTCAATGACGCCGCCTCTGTGTGAGCCGCGGGGCCGCAGCCCCCAGGAAGATCAAGCCCGAAAAATTAACACGCACAGCTTTGTTTGTGGGGAAAACAAAACATCAGCCCGGCAGCCCCCCACCCCCACATTCCTATGGGTGGGGGGCTGAGGGAGCAATAGAAACCAACGTTGAAACTGGAGGCGGAGCGCTCCCAGCCTATTTGCATGTCTGCCTAATCATTCTTTTGTTTAAACCGGCCAGGTAAATTCCAGTGGGGGGGCTGGTGTGGGAGGCGGAGAATTAGTGCCTATAGTTCCTTTGTTTTAACCTGGCAGGTAGAGAATAAAGGCCAGCATACAGTAGCTATGCCTTCACTTATTGCAGTGTACAGCAAGATGCCAGTCATGCAACCAGCCAAGAAGAGACACCTCCTGACCCAGAAGACCCTGAACTTCGGTACGCCAGCCAAGGTGAAAAGGGAGAGAAAAACCGAGACATTTTGGGAGAGCTCACACGGCTGCTGAAACAAGTCCTTACTATCCCTGTAACGTCATGCAGCTCAGAGAGGTCATTTTCAGGTCTGCGGAGACTGAAAACCTATCTGCGATCCACAATGGGACAAGGAAGACTAAACCACCTTACTCTGCTGAACTGTCACACGGAGGCGGCACTGAAACTTGACATGGATGTCATAGCCAACGACTTCATATCCCGTGCACCTATAAGGAGTAGCACCTTCCTCAAGAAGTAAATACATTGTTTTGGTTTTGTTTTGCTGCTTGTAGCCTACTTGTATGCGGTGTTCACTTTATAGGCCTAATAGGCTGTTGCAATAGCGTGGCCATGGTTTTAATACTATTTTGTCTTTCTTTGCATTTTATTTTTTATTACTACTACTTACTATTTTTTATGACTACTGCACGATGCACAAATTCAAGGGCGAGACGGCACAGTGTCTTCTCTAATCAATACAATGCCATGGCATGTCATTAGCTAGTTTTTTGTTTGATACTTTGATACTATGGTGCTTAACTGTTGAAACATGCTGAACTTTCATTGTAAAAATGTACCCAGTGTACTATTGACAAACTGTAAATAAAGTATCCATTTGAGAAAAAAAAACACCCTTTTTTTGCGACGGGGGGGCTAGCGACGGGGGGGGGGCTAGCGGGGGGGGGGGGACTAGCGGGGGGGGGGGGGGACTAGCGGGGGGGGGGGGGGGAAGCGCTCGATGCTTCGGCACCCAGCGGCAGGGACAAAACTCGGCGCCTATGATGGCAGTGTTCCAATGGAAAGCATTTTTCTTCACTTTCACATTTGCGTATAAAATTTCCCAGACAGATAGATGAAGCGGTGAGTTTACAGATTAAACATTCATAGCCTTCTCCTAAATCCTGTAACATCATATGATATAGAAGTGGTAGCTTAAGTTCTAGAGTTCACTTTTATTCACTAAAATGTTATCTGTGAAGATAGCTCAGTGCATTAGTCACTGTGCTAACGATCCATTCGTCCCGTGGGGCCGCCGGTTCGAGTCTCATAGGGGGAGGTGAATTTGCTTTATTCATGTCTCGTATATAGTGCTATTATTACTGCAGTTGCGTTTATGAATAAGTTTATGTTTTTAGGGATCATTTTACTCATGTATAAAATGTTATGTTTTAGGGGAGGGCCATCTTCTTTTCTTTTTTTGGTTGGGGAGGGCCACTGATTTTTTCCCACATACAGAGGGAGGGTCATAGCATTTTATATCAGGGCATATACATTCCTCCAGTGACCCCCCTCCATAAATTTCGTTCTGTCCCTTAGGGTTATGTTTTAGGGTTAGTTTTAGACATAGTTTTATTGAGGTTAAGGTTAGGGTTTGGGTTAGGTTTAGGCATAGTTTTACTGAGGTTAGGGTTAGGCCTAGTATTTTTCACCAGGTTAACATCAACAGATTCTGACTAATGGGATGTAGGAACAATGCGATTTCAGCCCAATGCCATGGCACCCTCCCTGTGCAAACTTCTAATACATACTTCAATCAATCAAACAGGCAAGTACATTTTAATGGACTTGTCCTTAAAGATTTATTAGTTGTCCCGGGCAAGAGGACAACCCTTAATGTCGACCCCTGGCTGTATTATGACATACATTCCAGATACACATTAGGGATGGGACAATAAGCAATATTATTGTTTATCGTGATATATATATATAAAAGAAAAAGAGATTTAATTTATCGTGATATGGTCCTCCGTCATGCACTGGGATCAATTCAGCTGTTATTTGCTCATATCCAGTACCACTTAAACCCTCTAAAACATACTTATAATATACATACTTCATATAGTCCCATCCCTAATACAGAGCCACTGTTTTTTGTGCTCTGTTCTATCCATCTGTCTTTCAACGTTATATGAGATACATGAAGTGGTTCCTGTGTAAATAAGCTGTAAAGCTTACAAAGGTCTCCTTTTAGTTGACCTTGTACCAGTGATTTGTACTGTCATGAAACTGTATTTTTTCCTATTGCAAACTTCGAATAAACTCTTCAATCAAAGAAAGAAAGGCATGGTTCCAGATCAATTCTTCTTACATTAACACAGAGATACAACGGTTTTATACACACTGGGGGTTACGTCTGACATCTTTATGCAAAGCCGTCAGTCGACATATTAATGTGCTCCATTTTCTAGGAAACTATGGTTGCTGTGACACCAAAACTGTAAACAACTTGATATTATGGCTTTCTGTGAGACATTTATTATGGCTTTCTGTGAGACATTCTACCAAAACAATGTTGATAACAGCCTCAGAGGCACAGACATTTAACCAACGGATACTCCATAAACATGCTGGTTAAGAGCACATGCAAATGAAATATATCAACCTCAGAGTGATAAATACATATGTTTCAGTCTATCGCTCCCGAATACAAAAAAGATGTATGCCTACAGGGTTACAGAAAGGGCTCCCTAACGTAAGCCAAAGTGTTTACAAAACTGCAGTGTGCTGCAACATGTTGACAGTCATTGATGAACTACAACATGGTGTTTGCACTTTCTCCATTTACAGACCATACATCTACACAACCGTTCAGATTTCAAATATAAAGTGTTTACTCCATGACCAAGGATGTTATAGTTCTCTTTGGGCCCGCAGAATTACCCGTATCTTCCATATTATTCATTCTAAAACGGCTAGTTCCATTCCTTGATTCTGATTGGCTGGTTGCCATGGTATACCTGAGACTGTAACCCATACCTTGAATCAGTTTATATCAAAGCCAGGTGCGTTATTTCTTTCCACTGTGCCGTGAGGCTGAACTAAAGAAGCGAGCGTTTGATTTCCTCTCAAATCCTGCCGTGCGGGTGCTTCTAAGCACCGCCCGCATGCATAGGACAGTGACTGAATGGCTCCGGGCGGGGCTTGTAAAGGCAACAAGCGCCCTCTATTCTCCAGGCACCACTCGGCTGTTTAGCTTAGGTTGCTATGCTAGCGTTTTGATGTGATGTTCACCCACATAGCAGCTAAATCTGGATGAAAATAAACATGTCTATGGATTGAATATGGTTCTTAACTTCTTAACATGAGACTGATCTAACATAAGTGTTGTTTCCCTATTTTGTTTGGCAAAAAGAATGACGTGACTTTGTAAACACTGGCTTCCGTAAGTCCCTTTCCTGTATGTGGCTGGTAAACGCAAGGAAATGTCTCTTCCTGGTGGCGGAGAAGTGTACTTCTTTCTTTAAATGATGCAATGCTATGATTTTCATGTTGCAATATTGTGACCGTTTTAGAAAAGCAATAAGCCACGCGAGGCTTGTGGTTACCGGGGGAGTATACACCGGCTGAGAGGGTCGGAAACACTCGGCTGCGCCTCGTGTTTCCCAACGCCTCTCAGCCGGTGTATACTCCCCCGGTAACCACTCGCCTCTTGTGGCTTATTGCTTTAATAAAGAGCATTTATTCCGGCCGGTGGCCATGTCCTCACATAGTTAGTCATGCAGTACACCTCCCCAACCGATAGGGTCACGTAGTTGAAAGCATAATGAAGGAAATGCGATGAAAATGGCCACCGATCAGATTAAAATGATTATTATTGAACAATCCGGAAGAAGCAGATAATTCTACCCACCCGGAGAGAATTGTATCACACGTGACCATGGAGTAAACACTTTATCTTATAAATCTGAACGTTTATGTAGATGTACGGGCTGTACATGGAGAAGGTAAAAAAACCAGGGTGAAGTTCTGCCACGACGCTCCCGGATGGACGAGCGTCGTTTGATCCATGGCTCTAGTAACACACATACAGTGTGTAGTGTGGTGTTGTGTGTGTAACAGACATAGCACACAGAGTGTGGTGTTGTGTGTGTAACAGACTTACCTGATAGAGTGATGTGTGAGTATCAGACATAGAATAGGAGAAGGTTTTGTCCCAACCACCATGAAACACCAACACTTCCTTTGTTCTGGAACCACACGGCTCCATACGTGTTCAACGCATGCGCATTAACGTATTGAGAGGCACTGTTGCTTTAATGGCTTTCGCCCTCTGGTGGAGGAGATGTGTAACTGTCACTGAATGACAGAGGCACAGACTCTCTAAGTGTGTAGAGGAAATTCAGTGTGTGGGGAGAAATCAAAATTGGCATAACCACTAAAGAGAGGAGAAAAGGTGGTAACAATCTAAATAAAAATGTACAACAACCTTTGTTTTCTTTCACATCAGGATGTAATGATCATTAGACTCAGAGCAGTAAACCCACCTTTCTCCCAGACTCCCTTCACAGTCTGAGCTCAGAGTTTGATGCAGATCAACATTGACACGTGGTGAGCTTGTAGATTGGCTATTTAAAGGAGTAGTTCACCCCCAAAATAGTCAGGTCCACTATGTTAAGAAATGTTTATTCGTTGGAATTTTTTTGGGATTTGTAAAACTACACATTTTTTAAATCTTCAGAGCATGGGGAATCCAAAAATCTTTGTTGGCATTTGCACAGACACCTGCAAAGCCGCCATTTTGGACGTTCAAAATGGCCGACATAAAATACATAATTTGTGCCATCTTGGCTTCTAGACAAACTAGACACGTAATTAAACATCTTATGTTTTCTGGGTCAAGGAATCGAATGAGTAAATAATGGGTGTAAAATGTTCCGGACCCCCACCCCTTTTCGGGGGGTTATTTATTTTGGGACCTCCCAGAACAGTACGCCAGCCAGTTAATGTCCGATTTTCATAATAATAGAGTTGTTTTGTAGCTTTTAAAACATCCTGAGTTTGTTTATTACACTTTTAAAGCAGCCAGAATAACCTTTTCTGACTTTTGGTTGGGGTCTTTCCTCACATGGGACCCCCCAGACAGACCCTTGAGCCTATTTCAGTAATCGCTCTGCTCCTGCTCCAGAACAATGTTAAATTAGATCATAATTGAAGCATAAAAGTTGTTGCAGCTGGGTTCTGAAAACTAAAAGGAGTATTATCAAATACCAGGGGTCTTCCACGGGGGGACCGGGACCCCTGGGGGGTCCTCAGAGTTACTACAGGGGGCCTGCCAAATTTTCTCGTTTTACATTTGAAACTTTGAATGTTTTTACGTATCTGAGTTTATGTATTGTACTTTGATGGTTTATTAGTATTCTCAGTATTATTTATAACATTTCTGTGTTAGACAGTTATGGTTGACAGCTGTTACTGCAGGGATTGCAATAATGAAGGTATTGCAACTTCTGACTTTGGGCATGCAGAACAACTTGTCCATTTATTGCACTGACAACACCGCACGCACACGCACGCACACACACACACACACACACACACACACACACACACACACACACACACACACACACACACACACACACACACACACACACACACACACACCTCTGTTATCGTCATCCCATAACCCTCACCCTCTTAAAAAGCTCATGGTCAATTATGCCCAAAGAGATTCACTACAATACATGTCCTCCCTAATAGTGTTGACAGTCTCCACCTTAGCATTCACAGAGAGGAGTGCAAGGCAGGTTATTGTTTGAGCAGCTGCACCGTCCCTTGGAACCTGCTTTGCAGCCACATTTGATGAGCTCAAGTACTGCCTATATTTATATGAGTTAAAGAGAAGGATCTCAACGGAAATAAGCCTTGACTTACTTGAGTTAAACTGTACCTTTTCCCACGCAAAAGGTCTAATAAATACTTCATTTAAAAAAAAAAGCCTTTGGAGCAGGGAGGGCAAGACACCTGAACATACCCTCCACTCTCTGAATTCCATCTATTTTCTTCAATTGATGGAGGCTCAGGGCAATTTGTCAGGTATGACAAAGTAGGCATCATAATACGATACCTTCATCAAGGGACATGATTTTGAGGAAGTGCACACACACATGAAGAGGCTGATTCCTCATCAAGTCCTTGCCTCTGGTGCTTATGGTGCTTTGCGAGACATTGTGTTTGGTCACCCGACACTGATGTCCTCATACTGTTACTTCTCTGAAATTTGCAACAGTCAAAGGTACATAAAATAAAATAAAAATGGAAATAGATATATTCGAGCGAGTTGAAATGATTGGATGTCACAAATCTCCAAAAAATACATGGGTCAACACCTACTTGAAGCCTGATAATGATGACAAAGCCATTAACCGCTTCATTGACCCTGGCAAGGGTTCTATTGAGCTTATTAATGGTGAGCTTCCATCAACATTGTAGTCATTGGAGCATTTTGCATGCCGTGTTTACAGTTTAAAAGGTCCAACAACCCTGCGATTACTCAGATGGGAACTATTTCTGTCAAAGAACTTGGAGGGTGAGATGCTACCTCCAACTTGTGCTACACTGCGATAAATCATACCTGACAAATTGCCCTGAACTTCCACCAATCGAAGAACATAGATGGAATTCAGAGAGTGGAGGGTATGTTCCAGTCAGGTGCCCTCTTGCCCTCCCTGCTCCAAAGGCAGTACTTGAGCTCATCAATGTGGCTGCAAAGCAGGTTGCAAGGGACGGTGCAGCTGCTCAATAACCTGCCTTGCACTCCTCTCTGTGAATGCTAAGGTGGAGACTGTCAACATGTATTGTAGTGAATCTCTTTGGGCATAATTGACCATGAGCTTTTTAAGAGGGTGAGGGTTTCTGGGTGATGATAACAAAGAGGTGTGTGTGTTGTGTTGTCAGTGTGAGTGCAGTGCAATAAATGGACAAGTTGTTCTGCGTGCCCAAAGTCAGAAGTTGCAATACCTTCATTATTGCAATCCCTGCAGTAACAGCTGTCAACCATAACTGTCTAACACAGAAATGTTATAAATAATACTGAGCATACTAATAAACCATCAAAGTACAATACATAAACTCAGATACGTAAAAACATTCAAAGTTTCAAATGTAAAACAAGCAAAAGATTTGGCAGGCCCCCTGTAGTAACTCTGAGGACCCCCAGGGGTCCCGGACCCCCGTGGAAGACCCCTGGTATTTGCTAATACTCCTTTTTGTTTTCAGAACCCAGCTACAACAACCTTTATGCTTCAATTATGATCCAATTTAACATTGTTCTGGAGCAGTTCAAGGGTCTGTCTGGGGGGTCCCATGTGAGGAAAGACCCCAACCAAAAGTCAATAAGGTTATTCTGGCTGATTTAAAATTGTAATCAATGAACAGGATGTTTTAAAACCTACAAAACAATGAAAATCTGACATTAACTGGCTGGCGTACTGTTCTGGGAGGTCCCAAAATAAATAACCCCCCGAAAGGGGGTGGGGGTCCGGAACATTTTACACCCATCATTTACTCATTTGATTCCTTGACCCAGAAAACATAGGATTGGCATGTTTAATTACGTTTCTGGGTTGTCTAGCAGCCAATATAGCACAAATTATGTATTTTATGTCGGCCATTTTGAACGTCCAAAATGGCGGCTTTGCAGGTGTCTGTGCAAATGCCAACAAAGATTTTTGGATTCCCCATGCTCTGAAGATTCCAAAAATGTATAGTTTTACTAATCCCCCAAAAAATCCAACGAAAATACATAGTGAAACTGACTAAAATGACATAGTTTAAAAATCCTTTTCCCTAAGAGGATTTTTGACAGCTGCTGAAAGTTGGGGTAGCCTACCATACCAAAACTACATGAGGGGTCAAACTTTTTTTTTTTTTTCATGATTCAGAATCCATTGCATGCATTTGTTGTGCGCAAAAAAAAAAAAAAAATCCCTGGGCTAAAAACAGCCATATAGCCACTTTGCCAAGTCATCACAAATCATTTTTATTGGGGACACATTTACCCAATTTAGGCCAGCCAGGGGTCTGCAACCTTATACCGGTAAATGTCAAGAGCCAATTTGGGTAAAAAGCTGTCTGGAGACATAACAACATATTTGGGGTTTACTGGGAACCCAAATACGGGACCCTCACAGCAGAACAAACATACAGATAATCCATCAGCATTGACAGTGAAAGCAAACAACTTCTGTTCTGTTTTCCTCAGTTATCTTTTTGCATTCATCTATTTTACACATTTTACAATATTGGAGCAGAATGTGAGTTTCATAATACAACAGCAACAATAAAATAATAATAAATAGAACAATTTCCATATCATATTTTGGAAAGCTACAGAGCCTCTAGGGCGCCGTGGGTTGCGGAGCCCTGCAATAAGCATATCAGTATATTAGCCTGAGATCTGATATCTATAAATGTTTTGTGCCAGGAACCCCCAGAAGAGATTTATTTTTAAAAAAAATAGGAAAAAACAGCTGATGTCCAAGCTTGCAGTGTGGCTGAAAGTAAGACGCTGTGCTTGTAGATCTACCATTATTGATATCCAACGTATGAATGGATAAAGTGGCTAGAATGATTATGATGGGCCTGGGCGGCTAGTGTAGCGTTCCAGGATCACCACGCTGTTAGGTTTAGGCATAGTTTTACTGAGGTTAGGGTTAGGTTTTAGGGTTAGGTTTAGGGTTTGGGTTAGGTTTAGGCATAGTTTTACTTTTGTGTATCATCGTCCTTGATGATTGGTTGACAACATTGTATTTCACAAGATTTCTTGTTACTTAGGGAGGTTAGGGTTAGGTTTAGGTTAAGGCATAGTATTTTTCACCAGATTAACATCACCAGATTCTGACTAATGGGATCCCACTGAGCACAGGTCTAAAATTGGTCTACCAGAGGTATAGATTTTCTTGTTTTTTTTACGTCTAAACTTAGACTAGACGTTGATTAGACGTCTAATAGACGTCTAAATGTAGACCGTCTACATTTAGACGCCTATTAGACGTCTAATCAACATCTAGTCTAAGTTTAGACGTCTAAAAAACGTTCAAATCAATACATCTGGTAGACCAATGTTAGACGCCGTGCTCGGAGGGATGTAGGAACAATGAGATGTTGGACCAATGCCATGGCATGACTCTACAGCTCAATATTAAACACAATACGTATTTTCAGGTCGGGATGCACATTTTATCCAATCAGGATCAATAACTCTGTCAGGATAAAATAAATAAGACAGAGACAGGGAGACCGACCCACACATAGCAATAATTGCTGCTGTATTGTTCACAGTAGTTATTATTGCGACCGTAGGTCACAGTTTACCATGAGACATGTCACAGCTTGTCCGCGTGTAGACATGTGTGTACACATTTTTACAGTCTATGGGTTGGTACAGGGGCGTCACAAGGGGTAGGAAAGTGGGACTGAGTTACCAGGGCCCAAGGTGGAGGGGCCCTAGCAACTTTAGCTATTGAAAAATAGCAGATATACAAGCTCACAGCGCGGCACCGAGTGCCGCGCTGCGAACTTGTAGATCTGCTATTTTTGAAAAGTTGTGAAAATGTGCGGAAATCTTTCAATATATGTATTTTTTAAGTGAACATTTGTAACTCAAATTTTGCTTCTGGGGGGTCCCTGGAACTAAATATTTTGAGATGGGGGGGGGTCCTTCACATGAAAAAGTGTGAGCATCACTGACATGGAAACATAGGTTTCTTGGCACACATTTTCACGATTTTTCAAAAATAGCAGATCTACAAGCTCGCAGCGCGGCACTCGATAGTTAGCATTCATGGGGGGCCCGCAGTGAATATTTTGTACCCAGGGCCCAGAATTTGGTGTGACGCCCCTGGGTTGGTTCCCTTGACACACACATCACAGGTGACATCACCTATGTAAAAATCCATATATGGGCTTGAGCTTGTAGATCGGCTATTTTTGCCTCTTTTGAAATTGAATCCTGATTATTTAGTTTTAAAGTTTTTTTTTATTGAAATCCTGAAATGTAACATTTTGATTCAATTGCAAACGCATTTAGTTATATACTCATGTTAACTTCATGAACCTAAATTGGACATAAAAAACTACTATACTAGTCATTAAGCTACTAAGATAGACTGACAGAATTAAAGCAAGTCATGTTTGGAATTACAGCTTAAAACAATAATATATCAGTATTCTTCATGTTTGGAATTACAGCTTAAAACAATAATATATCAGTATTCTGGTATTAACCTGAGGGCCACATTAAGTGAAGGTGGGGGCCGCATGTGGCCCCCGGGCCGCCAGTTGCCCATGTATGCTCTACCCTGATAGGTCTAGGACTGGCTGGTCACTTCTGTAAACTGAATCTAGCTATGCTTGTAACACGGGCCATGGTGGAAGTCCTCATATGGTCAGCACACATTCTATTGAGGAGAATGAATGGAAAATGTAACAATTATATTTTTATTTTAATGAAATACAATCACTGAATATACCTTTAACTTTTATAAGACATTGAGACATTGTGTGTTTTAGATTGCCCTTTTTAACAAAGCCTTTGCCCCAAACTGTAAAGCAGAGTGCTTTTCTGTATGAGACGTCATAATGTATGTTTAGAGCTCACATTTGGTGACAGCCTTTACCACAAACTATACAAGTAAAGGGCTTTCCCCTGTGTGAGTTCTCATGTGTCTTTTAAGATTACTACTGTGACTAAAGCCTTTACCACAAACTGTACAACTAAAGGGGTTTTCCCCTGTATGAGTCCTTGTGTGTCTTTTTAAGTTTTCACTGTGACTAAAAGCTTTACCACAAACTGTACAAGAAAAGGGTTTTTCCCCTGTATGAGTCCTCATGTGTATTTTTAGCTCATTACTTTGACCACAGCCTTTACCACAAACTGTACAAGAAAAGGGTTTTTCCCCTGCATGAGTCCTCATGTGTACTTTTAACTCATGACTTCGACTACAGCCTTTACCACATACTGTACAAGTAAAGGGTTTTTCCCCTGTATGAGTCCTCATGTGTGATTTTAAATCACCACTTTGACTAAAGCCTTTACCACATACTGTACAAGTAAAGGGTTTTTCCCCTGTATGAGTCCTCATGTGTACCTTTAAATGACCACTTTTACCACAGCCTTTACCACAAAGCTTACATATAAAGGGTTTTTCCCCTGTATGTGTCCTCATGTGTGATTTTAAATCACCACTTTGACCACAGCCTTTACCACAAACAGTACAAGTAAAGGGCTTTTCCCCTGTATGAACAACTGTGTGCCTCTTCAGAAGTACCTTGTGATTAAACATTTTGCCACACACTGTACAACTAAAACCTTTCTTCCCTGTGTGGCTCTGTGTGGAGTGAGTTTGTTTTGACGATGGCAGGTCCAGAGACAGCTTGTGGCTTACAGACAATGTTTGTCCTTCCACATTGTGTGTCTTGTGTGAATCCAGTGTGTTTACAACAGAATGACCTTCCCCGGTCTCCTCCCGCTCATCACAGTCTTCAGTGACGTCAGATTGAGAACAGTGTGGAGAGAGGAGCTGGTCACCACTAGTTGGATGTGATGTTCCACAGTCCTCTACATCAGCGTGTGTTTTCATGTGTTCAGTTGAGGTGCTGGCTACAGCCTCTGTCTCTATGTTTTCATCATCACCATCACTTTTCACTGCTAGTAATATCAACGTTGATCCATCAGCCTCCTCTTGTAGTAGCTCCTCCTGTTCCTCTTTAATCTGTGGAGGTTGTGGTTCCTCCAGACTGGGACTCCTCTCCTGATGTTCAGGGAAAAGCTCCTCTTTACACACAGGGAGGGAAACAAAGTCTAGGGGGGAATAAAAACATAAGATGAGAGAAAACCCATCAGACGTTTGAACTTTACATTATTTCATGCAGCATTTCCTCTTTTATAGCTTTGGTAGTTGGAAAAACTGAAACTTACTGTTGTCTAGATGGTTTTCAGGTTCCTGTTTAACAGAAACACTCCAACTCCTATTCACCTTCAGGCTGGGCTCCGCACACTGGTCTGCAATGAAGGAATATAATAAGGACTTTGATATGACATGAGTAAAGACTTAACTACAGTACTCTACAATGTATTACTGCCGATGGTTTTCACACTCATACTTGTGTATTTATATGAAAAAAGTGGGTTGGCCATCTCTCGCAGTTCGTTGAGAGCAACATTGTATTTTATTCATGTATAAAGGCCTTGTGTGGTAAGCTCCCTTTGTAAGGTAAATGTATATAGCACCTTTATCCAAACAAGTGATTCACCGTGTCGAGCGTTGCAAAAGTCACATGAGCCGCCTCAGTGCCGCTAGAAGTTGTAAACCAGGGGCCCAGAATAGTAAATAATGTTTGGGTGTGAACTGTCACTCAAAGTGCCTCTGGACAATCACAGGGCGTCTTTTCCGGGACTTGCCTGACAGCGACTATCGTTCACTAGCACGATAGCGTTACTAGTGCCCCTCACCAGCCCATTAGGCTCCATGCACAACAGCCTTATTAGAAAGAAATTGGGCCTCTTCCTTACTTTCTTCAAAGGTGTTGTTAATGATAATAATGAAGGCTCAGTTCCATTCTGGTCAAACAGAGTCAGTGTGCTGATATTGTCCATGTTGGCTCACTGGAAACACTCTGCTACACCAGTGGGCCTCAAGGTGTGGTCCAGGGACACTGGTTCCTTGAGGGGGTTCCAAATGGCCCATTATGGAACTCTGGGGGGAGCGTGTCATCATTTCGACATGACATCTTTTCGACAACCAAACCTAACCATAACCCTAACCCTAACTTCCATGGGGTGAGTAGCTAACCTGCCAACGCTCTGTTGTCGAAATGATGGGAGTTCACAAAAGCGAGATTTCCCCAGTCTGGGAGTGTACAAATGGAACCAAATCAACCCATAAGGGTCCATTTGTAATAATTGTGATATGGCCCGATTTCGGCCCGATTTATTCCGCGGCAGAAATAGGTTTCCGAGGTTTAGGAATAATGTTAGGTCTAAGGGACGTATCGTTAATTCTGACCCCCTCCCCCCTGGAGTATTTTAGGGGAGGGTGATGCTATTTTGATTTTAATCTCAGGGGGGGTGATGCTATTTTAATTTGAGTCTCGGGGAGGGTCATGCGATTTTGAATAAAAAATAGTCCAGGTTTTTATAGGCCTATATATATTTTACTACATCGTTCCTTTCAATAGTACTAAAATACAATAGTCAATGATACCCCCCTCTGCTTTCTCTTCAATGGTACAGCCGAGCTATGCTATGCTGACGCGCTTCACACAGAAGTGCGGAACTTCAGTCTCTCAATCAGTGCTTGAATGAGCACGGAGCGGAGAGACCCTCTCAAAAGTTTGTGCACGACCAGATTTCACGATTATTTAATCGGATCATATGAGCATTTTACACTACACAAACGATCCTCAGTCTTGAAGATTATTGGGTTGTGTCCCGCTGTGCGAGAGACCTGCGAGAGACGCATTCACAGTCACACTACAATACACATAGACATCAAAGGGGGCTTGAGCCCCTGCCCTTTTATCCTTCTGTAAAAAGTGCCCTCAGGCTCTCCAGACCATGAATGCAGTTTTTACTATGGTGAAAGAAATGCAAACGCCTTTTTCCGTGCCATAGGCCTACCTGAACGCAGCTCCTGAACTTGAATGCAGCATCTTAGGTTGAATGAATTGCCCTCTTTTAGAAATGTCAGCCCCTGCCTCTCTAACATTCTCTGCACGTCCCTGGCACTGTGGCACAGCCGCACGCACAAGTAGCAGACCTGCCAACCCTGGCAAATTTTTTTGAGTACTCATGCGCGGGCACGAAGTGCCCCCGCGGCGCCCGCATCGCCCGCGCAGCGCCCGCGGTGCAATTTTTGTTGTTTTCCCGCACAAAACAGCGTATATTTTTGGGGGTTCCATGCACCTTTTTGGGTGGGACCTTTACAGTTATGTTAACAAAATTTCACACCAGAAATGTAGCACATTGCATGTCTTGACACGGAGGAGGAGGCAAGATGTTAGAACAACGTTTTAAATAAAAATGCCATTTGGTCTGGAGAAAAAGTAGGCTAGTATTACCAGGCAATACAGTGATGTTGCTTTGGCAATATTGTTGACAAATCTTTAATAAAATATACTAACTGTCGTTACTGCACTTGCTCAGAGTTAGTTATTGAGTGCCTATCCCGAATTAGTTCGGGATATATTATCGCATACCAGAGTGCCTATCCCGAACATGTTCGGGATATTACAAAAAAAAAAAGAAAAAAAAAAAAAAAAAATTGAAATTTTTTTTTTTTGAATTTTTTTTTTTGGACCCCATCAAATCTAGTGAACATGATTTCAATCGCGATTTTGCATGTTCCACCCCCATACAACCCCATCTAACATACAGGGCAGCCATGTTTGTTTACATAACATGTAAAACATAATGGCGATTATCTCAAGAATGCCTGAACGGATTTCCAATCGGATTTTTTGTTTGAAAGCTGTGAACAAACTGCACAAATCCACTCCAATGCAATCCAGGATTGCATTGGATTTTTTAGAGCTCATTCTTCTCTGTTTTTTTCCCATGCATGAGGTGTGCAAGGTTTAATCATGGCTAAGTTGACGAAAATAAGGCTTCTAAAATGCTTGGTAGCCAATAGCTAACTTCAAGCTAACTTCATCCTCTTCCTGTACATGCACAAAGGAAAGTGTTCAGGCAAGTCATGGCTGCAGGGCTTCTGCATATACCAGCATATCTCTATGGGATTTTCTATGGCCACTGGGCGCCCTCTAGTGGTGAAAGGGGTGGCACTCAAAGAGTTAACAATAGACTAGCAAAACAGTCTCACCAGTGACTTAATGAATGAACATACATCAACATAATCATGTTATTCAAATAGCAAAATAGCTTTACATTGTCAGGTAGGCTATTTACCTTTAAATATTTACCTGTGTCTTTGTTAAACATTGTTAATTGAGCAGCCTAAATAAAACCACCTTTCTGTGCATGATTTGCATGAAGTTGAAAGTATTCAACTCATGTAGGTTTCTAGTGCATTCATTAATTGATATATAGGCCTACATTGTGTATAGATCACATACCGTCTAGTCTGTATATTCATTCATAGAGGATACTCGTTGTTAACAAACCATTAATGTCTTCATATATTCACAGGTGATAAATAACTTGTTCGCCTTTAATGTTTTTGACAATACATATAGTCCTCCTAATTCATTCATTCATACTCATTTAGAGATAGCTTTAGAGATGGATATTTACTCTAAAGCCCAATCATGGTCAATGTATGTTTCAGTTTACTGTACTACGACCTGCGTCACAAGTTTTCCGACTTTGCTCGCGTGCAACACCGTCGTATGACCAAGTACAGTATAACACAGGCTTCATACACAACAAGCTGTAGCGGTGGCGACCGCAGTTTAATAGTGTAATATTATTGTACGTTTATATATTACCTGTTATACTACAGGCAGCATTGTGGGGGGCGAATTGTCCCTGTGCAACTGCATCGACTCCGACGACTCGCACAACACGGCCATTCTCCGTTTATCTAAATTAATCTGATTAATATCGCCGATATATGTACAAACCGAGCGGCGACAGCTGACTACATGCTGACATGAAACCAAAACAAACTCCTGTTTCCATCCGGTTAAATTCTTCTTCTGACGACAAAAAAAGAGCATACCTTCTGTTCTAGTGCTCCCCAGCGCCATGCGCCCCATTCACACACCATTCAAGTGGTGCCTGGGAGGAACTACACGGCAGGGACCAAAAATGTTTCACTTCAATAGTGTGCTGCAGATCCCCCAAAGTTGCGTAGCAATGAGGGGAAATAGCGTACCTGCGTATTGACACTTAAAATGCGTGCTGTTTACGCAAAATGCGTATAGGTTGGCAGGTCTGAAGTAGCAGCAGCAGGCAACGGCCTGCGTCGCAGATACAACACATCTACAGATCCACCGCCCACAACAATACGCCGAAATGGGAAATAAAACGGCAGTAGACAGTCCAACAGCAGCTGGCCTGGTCTAGCCCGTCAACGCGACGCGTTCTGAGCTTGTATATCTGCTATTTTCAGAGCGCAACACCCGGACGCAACTGGGTTGATCTATTTTCCACTAGTCCCTCGCTAACATTTTACACTTTCTTGATGTTCAAAAAGCAATTACATTGATAATCTTCTTCATTAAGCAGTAGGCCTACAGTATGTGGATTATCAAAGCTATCATAGCCTAATGAAGGGGGGGAAATAGACAATAATTATATTCGGGCGTGTGGTGATTTTCCGATGGCCTTAAAGTCCTTAAAGTCCGAAAGGCTGTTCTACTAGGAGGAGAGGCGGCTGAGACTGAGACGCCGATGCTTGCTGCGTGTGTGTGTGTGTGTGTGTGTGTGTGTGTGTGTGTGTGTGTGTGTGTGTGTGTGTGTGTGTGTGTGTGTGTGTCGCTCTCTCAAAAAGCAAAAAAAGAGAGAGAGCGCACGCGAGAGATGTTGCATCTGTCCAAAAGCAAAAAGTGCACAGTGTGCACAAACTCACAGTGCACTGTCTGTCTCTACCTTCTTCATTAAAACACATTCCCTGCCAAAAACGTTTATATACGTTTTTGGGTACCCAGCTGTTGCCTGCCAAAAACATTTATATACGTTTTACCATTTTTGGCCACTGGGGGGCACTGTTCACTAATATATGAGACAGCAATGTGTTCACTGCTCTCTGGGCAGCCTGTGATGCTGATAAAAAATTATAAAAATGTTATTCATGTAATCAGCTTTCTGCACACCTTCTTCAAGATGGCTGCCAAAATGGCCACCATCCACATGCTGTAATTGTTTGTGTGTGTTAATCTAAAAATTGATTTTTCTTGGGGTTGATTATATTTTTCTGCCAACTGCAAGGGGGCAATGGACATCTTCTGAGAGCTTATTTTTTTTCAAAAAATGTTTAATTTTTTATTTATTTTCATTTTAATTTTTTGTAAAAAGCCGGGCATTACTAAGATAGATTTTTTTTAACCCTTGGCAGGCAAGTTGTTAAGATGTTAAACTTGGGGGCGCCCGCTGGCCTGGTGGTCAAGGTGCGCACCATATACTAGGCTATGATGCCTGCTGGCGTCGCCGGTTCGATTCCCGATCCGGACGACCTTTGCCGCATATCATTCCCCATCTCTCTCCCCATTTCCTGTCAGTCTACTGTCCTATCGAATAAAGGCATTAAAAAAAGGCCCAAAAACAAAAAAAGATGTTAAACTTGGTCACTCAAACATAGGTTTGAGTGATTAGGCTACTTTGTTTGATGTGAAAGCATTGTGATGGATAAAGACCTGGATGTTACCTTGTGTGATCCAGGTTGGATCCAGTCAATTTGAAGAAAAGTAAATAATCCAGCGTTTAATTTGAGGTGAGGACAATAAGAAAGCACAGGACTATGTTTTCATTCACAACTGCAACTGATCCATTCTATTATTATGTCATTTTATCGTTCACACCAGCTGACTGGAGTGAGAGCTTAATTGAAATGACCTACATTGCGCAGTGAACTGGAATTATATAATTAAAGCTATACTGTGTAAGTTGCTCAACTAGTGGTCAGTAGCGGTATTGCTTTTTTCGGCCGTTTTTCGGCCGGAGTCGTCGCGGACCACCGCCGCGGACCACCGTAGCGGCGCCGCAAACCACCGCGACCGATAGTAATCCGTGGAGGGGTAGAACGCATGGTAGAACGTAATTTTCTGGCCAGGATTTGTGGATTAAGAGGTTAAAATCCTTCACCATGGTAAACACTGTAGCCAAGCGGAGGCGCTTCCTGGAGACCAGAGCAGATAAGCTGTGATTGGCCGGTAGTGTACCATGTGTGCATGATCGGCGATGTGATTGGGCAACGTATACACAACGTATACAGATGATGCAGATTACGTCATTTTGGCGCGAAATCCTGCCCCTGTCACTGCTAAGAAGAAAACATATAAAGAGAAGGCTTCAGAAGCTGAAAATAACGGAGTGGGTGTTCTAAAACTTTAGCGATTTAACAGTTAGGACAATTTTAAGATTTGTTTTATAAAAAAAGTTACATGGTACAACTTTAATTATTTGTCAATCGCAATTATTTTGTATGATGATTAATCGTCTCGACAGCCCTATAAGTTAAGGTTTTAGGCATAGTTTTACTGTGGTAAATGTCACGTTGTTAGGGGAGGGTCAATTTTTTTTTTTAATGCCTGGGGAGGGTCATTGATTTTCTCCCCAATTGAGAGGGAGGGTTATGGCATTTTATATTATAGCTTATATATTTGCTCCTATAACCCCCCTCAATGAATAACGAGTGCTGCCTAAGCATAGTTTTATTAAATTACATTTAAGAATAAGGTTTGATTTAGATCTAGTTTTACTAAGGTTAAGTTTAGTAATACGTTTGGGCATAGATATAGAGGTTGCTTTTAGGAATAACTGGTGGCGCCCGGTGCGATATCGGCGGCATTTGACACAGGGCAAGCGTGTTTTGGGCTTGAATTCTTATAATAAAAAAACTGTACATGCCTATCCTATACAACATCACTACAGGTTTAAACCACATTAAATAAAACACTACATACCTATCCTGCACAACTTTACAACAGGTTGCATCGTTGCATCAAACAGTCCGCGTCCCTCATCCGTCTCTCGATGTTCCTCTGACAACGTTGAATATGTTTGGGAGGCCATCTCTCTAGACCTCTCCCTGTGGTGCTCTGTGGAAATCACCAGAAAAAAGAACATTTGGTAGGGTCGGCGATAGGGCCTTTCTGTGTGGAGTTTGCATTTTCTCCCCGTCTCTCCTAGGGTTGATACCCTCACAAAAACATGCAGTAATCCTGGTCTCAATAATGCCTCCCCCTGGCCAGCCGGGGCGTTTGATGGAGGGGAAAGGAACTGGTTGGAATAACGTGTTCCTTCCAGCGCTACGTCCATCCCGGGGCTGAAAAGAAGCAACTTGGACTACTCATGCATGGAGGGAAGCATGAGGTCAGTCCGTTGTCTCCCCAGGCGTGGTAGAGGGAGAGCAGAGCCCAGGATTACATAGGCAATTGGCACTGGGTGAAAAATGGGTTGCAAAATTGTGGGATAAAAATTTGCCCAAAAAAAAAAAGAAATAACATTTGGTTATCATTCAGCATTTACCATGTTTTGTTCAGTCTAAACAAGGATCAGTCACTACTTGTTCTAAGAGCTAATATAATTGTCCTGGGTCCTGCTTGGCCTTTGTCCCCGGGCCCACGTTCGCTTTTATAAGCATAAGGTGGCATAAGGGGCTTTTTTGACCTTTGTATGAGTGAACGTACGGTTTAACTTATTTTGATGTGCAGAATACTATTGTTAATTATACTGCCTACTCGGAATATATTGAACATGTATATTCCACAATAACAACTAGTACTATTTTCAAATGTGTTATACATTAGGCTACAAACTCAAATGTTTATGTGTTTAGTTTATTCTATAACATTGCACTTAATACGTGGTGCCTTGGGAGAAACAATGTAGCCTAGGCTATCACTTAATAGCCTATACTGTTTAAGTTATCATAAAAGCCAGAGAGCCATTACATCACGTCGCCTCACAGCTTCATCCTGATAACTGTAACGGGTATGTTAATGGTCCAGCCAGTGATCCCAGACCCCTGAACAAGACAAAGGCTTCTCTCGCGTATGAAGTAGGCTATGCCCACGGATAGGCCTACAGGATAGGTGGACAATAGGGACATCTGCATACATGCATAGTACTGTGTTCTATTCGTCTGTCATTCAATGTTATATGAGATACTTAAATGGTTTGCTGTGGAAATAAGCTTAGTCTTTTCATGGACCTCCTTTTAGTAGACCTTGTACCAGTGAACTGTACCGTCATGAAACTGTACCTTTTCCTATGCAAACTTCTAATAAAGTCTTCAATCAATCAATCAATCAAGCACCGCGATGGGCTTAAATATTTGAATATAGGTCTTAATGTCAAGCAATAGGGTAGGCTACTAGCCTACTACTAGTAATAACAAGCGATTTATATATGTAGTGCTTTTTAAGAACAAAGTCACAAAGTGCTGTCCAATAACGTGTGTGTGTGTGTGTGTGTGTGTGTGTGTGTGTGTGTGTGTGTGTGTGTGTGTGTGTGTGTGTGTGTGTTGAAAATGTAGTTTTAATCCTGGCGTATATATATATATATATATATATATATATATATATATATATATATAGTTCTATATATACATTTATATATATATATATATATATATATATATATATATATATATAATGCCCATATCTCTCCATTTTCTGAATCCGTATTATATTATATTTTATACATACTATTTATAATATGTATAGCCTATAATACTGTATAAGTATAAAATAAACGTAGGCCTATTTAGGCTAAATGACCAGCCACTGTTTTCACTTTTAGTCAGGTTTGTTATGTTAAGAAATGTATGTTTGTCGGATTTTTGTGAAGATTTGTAAAACTATACATTTTTGGAATCTTCAGAGCATGGGGAATCCAAAAATCAATGTTCCCATTTGCACAGACACCTGCAAAGCCGCCATTTTGGACGTTCAAAATGGCCGACATAAAATACATCATTTGTGCTATCTTGGCTTCTGGACAACCTAGAAACTTAATTAAACATGCCAATCCTATGTTTTCTGGGTCAAGGAATCAAATGAGTAAATGTTGGGAGTAAAATGTTCCGGACCCCCACCCCCTTTCTGGGGGTTATCTATTTTGGGAACTCCCAGAACAGTACGCCAGCCAATTAATGTCCTATTTTCATAATAGTAGAGTTGTTTTGTAGGTTTTAAAACCTACTGGGCTCATTTATTGCACTTTTAAAGTAGCCAGAATAATCCTTCTGACTTTTGGTTGGGGTCTTTCCTCACCTGGGACCCCCAGACAGACCCTTGAGCCTATCTCAGTAATCGCTCTGCTCCAGAGCAATGTTAAATTAGATCATAACTGAAGCATAAAAGTTGTTGTAGCTGGGCTTTGAAAACAAAAAGGAGTAGTAACAAATACCAGGGGTCTTCCACAGGGGGTCCGGGACCCCTGGGGGGTCCTCAGTTACTACAGGAGGGGGCCCGCCAAATCTTGATGGGATTTGAAACTGTAACCTTTGATGGTTTATTAGTATTCTCAGTATTATTTATAACATTTTTGTGTTGGACAGTTATGGTTGACAGGTGTTAATTGAGTTTGTGGGGAGGGCGGGCTTAGGGGGGGCTAAAGCCCCCTCTAGCCCCCCCCTGGAGCCGTCCCTGTTGCAACGTATTACTTTAGGCGCGCAGACTAACATGTCCATTTATTGCACTGCACTCACACTGACAACACAACATACACACCTCTGTGTTATCGTCACCCCAAAACCAATACCCTATCCTCTTAAAGAGCTCATGGTCAATTATGCCCAAAGAGATTCACTACATGTCCTCCCTAATAATGTTGACAGTCTTTGTTTGTATTGTTTAAGCAGCTGCACCATCCCTTGCAATCTGCTTTGCAGACACATTTGATGAGCTCAAGTATTGCCTATATTTATATGAGTTAAAGCGAAGGATCTCAACGTCTTATGCCTTACCTTAGTTTCCTTTTAGTTGACCTTGTATCAGTGAACTGTACTGTCATGAAACTGTAATTTATCCTATGCAAAACTTCTAATAAATACTTCAATCAAATCAATAAAAAAAGCCTTTGAAGCAGGGAGGGCAAGACACTTGACTGGAACATACCCTCCACTTGCTGACACTGCTGTAAATTTGCAACAGTCAAAGCCAAGGTACAAAACAAAAGTAAGTAGATATATTTGAGCGAGTTCAAGTTATTGAATGTCACAAATGTCAAGGGTTCCTTGGCCTACACAATTCGTCATGGGTCAACGCCTACTTGAAGCCTGATAATGATGACATTAAGCCATTAACCGCTTCAAGGACCTTAGCAAGAGTTCCATTTCTACTGAGCTTATTAACTCATCTAGTGCCGTTTGCGTGATGTCACGCAATAAGTACTAGAGTACTTACAGTGCCGAATGCGTGATGTCGCGCAAAAAGTAATAAATTACTGTAACGTTGAGTACATTACCGAGTAGAATGGCCGGATGTCCGGAGACGAAAATCCGCGCTGATTTGTCATCATCACGGCTCCACGAGCACACAATAGTCATCCCATAACATTGAGGTGGACGGCCGATCTCATCTTTAATGTCCATTATCTCAAAACAACACTTTAGAAGCGAAGATGGAGGCAGATGCTCGCTTATATAACACATGTATAAACGCTCCATTGCAATCCAGCATGGCACCACGTAAACAATGATCGGTTCCGGCGCACGACCCGATGACGTCAGACCGGAAGTGATCACGCTGTGGCACTTCTGGCTTTCAAAATAAGAGAGTGCAAGCGGATGGAGCCTGCGTGAGGCACTCTGGACATCATTGCGACCGAAAATCGCGGGCACAAAATGAGTTAATGGTGAGCTTCCATCAACATTGCAGTCATTGGAGCATGTTGCATGCCGTGTTTACAGTTCAAAAGGTCCAACAACCAACTCGTGCTGCACTGCTACCACATATCCTCCTTGCCAACTATGTCACAATGCGGGATAAATCATACCTGACAAATTGCCCTAAGCTTCCACCAATCGAAGAAAATGGGTGAAATTCAGAGAGTGGAGGGTATGTTCCAGTCAGGGGTCTTGCCCTCCCTGCTCAAATAACCTGCCTTCCACTCTATGCTATGGTGGAGACTGTGTCAACACTATTAGGTTGGACATTGAAGATGACGATGATAAAGACGAATAGATCCTGCATGTCTGAAATTACTGTATTGTAGTGAATCTCCTTGGGCATAATTGACCATGGGCTCTTTAAGAGGATGGGTGCGGGTTTTGGGGTGACGATAACACAGAGGTGGGTGTGTTGTGTTGTCAGTGAGTGCAGTGCAATAAATGGACATGTTAGTCTGCGTGTCCCAAAATATGAAGTTGCAATAGCTTAAATATTGCAATCCCAGCAGTAACACCTGTCAACCATAACTGTCCAACACAAAGAATGTATAAATAATACTGAGAATACTAATAAACCATCAAAGTACAATACCGTTGTTTTGGGTTGAGATTGGCACATTTCCTGGGGCAATCTGCCCAGATCATGCATGTCACACGTGTCTTCCTCTTCTTTTTTAGTTTTTTATTCTCAAAAAGCGCCTGCAATGTAGTGCATTTGAAACTACATTGCAGTGCACATCAAGCGGTGATCACTGCTTGCCTCCTCTGAATTGTTTTATTTTTATTTTCGTTTATTTATATTTCGTTGCTGAGTGAGGTCAGCAGACAAAGTGACATAAGTGAGATGAAAAAACCTGAGTGAAATGTGCCAATGTCAACCAGAAACATCGGTACATAAACCCTGAATACATAAAAACATTCAAGTTTCAAATCCCATCAAGATTTGGTGGGCCCCTGTAGTAACTCTGTAGTAGCTCCCTGTGGAAGACCCCTGGTATTTGCTACTACTCCTTTTTGTTTTCAGAGCCCAGCTACAATAACTTTTATGCTTCAATTATGATCTAATTTAACATTGTTCTGGAGCAGAGCGATTACTGAGACAGACTCAGGGGTCTGTCTGGGGGTCCCAGGCGAGGAAAGACCCCAACCAAAGGTCAGAAGGATTATTCTGGCTGCTTTAAAAGTATAATAAATGAACCCAGGAGGTTTTAAAACCTACAAAACAACTCTAATATTATGAAATTAGGACATTAACTGGCTGGCGTACTGTTCTGGGAGGTCCCAAAATAGATAACCCCCAGAAAGGGGGTGGGGGTCCGGAACATTTTACACCCAACATTTACTCATTTGATTCCTTGACCCAGAAAACATAGGATTGGCATGTTTAATTAAGTTTCTAGGTTGTCCAGAAGCCAAGATAGCACAAATGATGTATTTTATGTCGGCCATTTTGAACGTCCAAAATGGCGGCTTTGCAGGTGTCTGTGCAAATGGGAACATTGATTTTTGGATTCCCCATGCTCTGAAGATTCCAAAAATGTATAGTTTTACAAATCTTCACAAAAATCCGACAAAAATACATAAGAAACCTGACTTATTTGTACCGTCATGAAACTGTACCTTTTCCTATGCAAACTTCTAATAAAGTCTTGTGTGTGTGTTGAAAATGTTTTAATCCTGGCGTGTATATATATATATATATATATATATATATATATATATATATAATGCCCATATCTCTCCATTTTCTGAATCTGTATTATATTATATTTTATACAATACTATGTATAATATGTATATCCTATAATACTGTATAAGTATAAAATAAACGTAGGCCTATTTAGGCTAAATTACCAGCCACTGTTTTCACTTCCCAGTCATTTGGGCGCATAAAGAAGAAGTTGAACGATAAAACGAAGTTTGATAATAATAGACTATAGGCCTACATGTATTGTGCTTGTTCACATCACCTAAAGTAGGTCTACTACATGATGTGAACAATAGCCTACTTCGTTTTATTGTTCTTCTTCTTTATGCGCCCAAATGACTGAAGTGAAAACAGTGGCTGGTAATTTAGCCTAAATACGTTTATTTTATACGGAATTAGGCCTATAAATATTATACATATTATACATATTAGCCTATAAATAGTATTGTATAAAATATAATATAATACGGATTCAGAAAATGGAGAGATATGGGCACGCGCGCACGCACGCACGCACGCACGCACGCACGCACGCACACACACACACACACACACACACACACACACACACACACACACACACACACACACACACACACACACACACACACACACACACACACACACACACACACACACACACACACACACACACACACACACACACACACACACACACACACACCGAGAGAGAGAGAGAGAGAGAGAGAGAGAGAGAGAGAGAGAGAGATAGAGAGACACCGAGTGAGACAGAGTGAGAGAGAACTTCAAAAGAATTATGCCGCTTATATTTGGGGTTAATAGGAGTTCAACTTAACATTCCTTTCAAGTTGTATACTGTTGTTGTATTGTGACCTTAAGTGAACCTGAAAATGGCGGAAATTGTTTACCTTAATGTATCATTTGTTTACGCGGCATCCTTTTGATCTGTGCACCTGTCGCTGGACCATCAGATTCTGGGAAACTGAAATTGTTTACATGAGCTGAGATTCTGATAGGTCAGCACACTGAGCACAGTTGTTCTCCTCCAATCACATTCAAAGTTTCTTCCTCACCTACACAGAATCTGAAAAAAATCATCCACTGTTCTCCTGCTTGCAAGACGATCAGTCACTGCCTGAGAGCTACACAGATTAAGGTAAGGTTTGTCATTTAAATGCTTTTTATGACTATAGATGGATATTTACTAAATTAGGCTACTTATGTAACAAGTAACATTAATGTCGACGTTTATTTCAGAAAATATATTAGTATGTTTCGTCATAGGCCGAATATAGGTCTAAAAAGAGAGAGAAACAGACGGTAGACGGAACATAGCCACAAATTGCAACACTAGATTTTTTTTGAACCAAATTTCTTGGATAGAAAGGAGCTCCTGACATGTCTACTGTGGATTTTTCTGAAACAAACACTTTGCAGATAGCAAGAGTAAATTCCAAGCTTTCCATAGAGCCGCAATATTGGTGAGTTTGACGTCGTTTAACACAATCAGATAGCAAAAAACTGTTTTGATGCATTGTTGCAACCCTAGATTCATCCGATTATAAAAAAAAATCTAGTGTTGCAATTTGCGGCTAGACGGAACATGACATTACCGCTGTGTGTGCTGTATAGTTCATATAATGTGTATACATTAAGGGCTTAAAATTGGATGGATGGATACTTAAATAGTTAAAAAAAAAAATAGATAACTTAGAGCAGTATTATTAGTGATGTGCTGTAATTCATTTAATATATATAGGGATTAAAAAAATACTTAAATAGTTTAAAAAAATAAATAGATTCGTTCGATATTGTTAACTTATTATTAATGATGTGCTGTTGTTAATTTAATATATACATGGATTAAAAATACTTAAATAGTTAAAAATAGATTCTATAGTTCATGGATATCTAGTTGATTTATAAAAGGTCAGTAATATAGCGTTTGTGTGTGTGTGTGTGTGTGTGTGTGTGTGTGTGTGTGTCTTCTTTTTCTCCCCAGCAGCAATGGATCTCAAGACCATTTTGATGAAAAAATCTACTGGGCCATATGACCGCTTTCCGAGCGTTAAGCTCAAAGTGGTCGGCCTAAAAATGGCCGAGAAGGTGCTGAAGTGGGACTGGGTGGGCGATAATCCCATTCCCGCCCAGATGGTGAAAAATGCCATCATTGCCATTTCAGATGGCAAAACACCGGCCAAGATGACCGTCTACGAGAAGCAGGCAGACAAGGTGAAAGACGGCCAAACCTATGTGGTCCGCAATTACCAGGTAGGCCTACTTCACATTTTCATATGTTTTTTCCTTCTCTTTTTTATGGTAAATAGTGCATATATATTGCGCCTTTAAGGCTATTTAGGCTTTAGGCATTGTGCATTACGCTACATTCACTTTTGTTATTTTCTTACTCGGTTAGGCCTAGGCTACTATTCCTCTCTCTTCCAATGTTAGGCTACCTAAAGTGTTTCTTGTATAAATAAGCTGAGAAACCTTATAGGATCTCCTTTTATTTGTCCTTGTACCAGTGAACTGTACTGTCAAGAAACTGTACTTTTTCCACTTCTAATACATTCTTCAATCCATCAATCAAAGGTCGGGTCATATGGTGCGTCCACTCTCGTGTGCACCAGAGATACTGCCTTCTATGGCACTAGCAGCTTGGATGTCCCCCAGGACGTTGCCGAGATGGCCATCCACCTCATTGACCCAGCCAGCCGACAGCTACCTCTGGCCGACATCAGCCGGCACCACGGCGTAGATTTCGTCAGTGTCCAGGGGCGCATTACAGATGTAAGTCAATCTCCATAATAGGTCTATTATATCAACGTTGTTATTACTACTATTATTATTATTACAGATATCCATAACTATGTTCTCTGAGCTCTTTGCTCTATACTGTAAAAATGCAGTACATTAACATTATGCAACACATATGAATGTGGATATAGCCTCATGTGACCTTTTTGTCATGCATGTCTCCTCATTTCTGTCACATAGATGGAGGCCGTGCGCAGATATGAAGCTGCAGGGGCGGGGGCAAGTGGACAGCCTGTCCCTATGCAGGCCATCAAATTGTCAGAGGTAACTTTTAATTAAAATGTATTTTTTTAAATGTAATTATTACCACTTAAATGTCTTTCAAAGTTAATTTTCAACTCTGTCAAATAGTTATCTTATGTTTGAAATGGATGATTAAAGTATTAATCTGTGTCTGCATATTGTTTAATTAATAGGCTATGTGTTTCTTTTCAATGCAGAAAGGAACAGAGCTGACTGTGGTGCTCTGGAGGGAGGCGGTCCTCTCTGGCTGCATTGGGATGGGAAACACGGTCCGTGTTTCCCATCTCAAACCCAAATCCTCCCCCTCTGGACTGACCTTGTCCACCACAAACTTCACCTGTATTGAGGTAACACTATTGTAATTTGTCAGCTCTGAAAACATTTAACATTTGAACAGCACATTACCAAATCATATGATCTTCCCCCCCCTGTTTGTAACTCCATTAGGCCTAATATTAGTGTGTTATCTCCTACTGAGATAGTATTTGTTAGATACTACTATGCATTATGATATGTAACACTATCAGTGGACTAAAACCATGTTTGATTTCATCAGCAGGTGGAGCAGCAGGCCACAGAGCAGCAAATCATCGGGGCCATGGAAGTGGACGGGGGAATGATGGAGGTCCTCTTTAAAGATGACAGCATAGCCAACATTCCTGTGGAGCGGTGGAATGCGCTCCACATCACACCCGATGATTTCCCCTTCAGGGCTGTGGTGGAGCATGGCCCAGGGGGAGTTTTCCTCACACTCATTTAGACACCCCGATTCTTCTTCTTATTTTTTTCTTTTTTTTTCCCACATTGACAACTGGGCACTGGGTGGTGGGCTGGGCACTTGTGACTGGGCACTATAGGTGGTGGGCTGGACACTTGAGACTGGGCACTATGTGGTGGGCTGGGCACTTGAGACATGTGGGAACTTGGGGAGGTGGACAACTGGGTATTGGGGTCACTTTTGAATGTTTTTTCCTTGAAATAAATATATTATGTCCAATTTCTTGTTGATTCTTTTATTTCATACAACAGTCATACATTGTTTCAGGGAGGATTTTAAGCATAATTAAGAAAATATTAAGTAAGTCGTTGTAGCTACCATGATTTTGGATCCAAACGTGTTTTTGTACCAGGTTTTCATGCAATTTGAAAGTTTGAAAAGTGATTTTAGAGGATGGTTACAAACTTTGAACAGTAGGTGGCAGCATTGCCTCAAATCTAAGTACATTTAGAACCGAACTTTGAGCCGGAAGTCATTCATTCTAAACAACATGGGTGCTGGTAACAGCCAACAGCGCGATCAGCTGTGAAGAGTAAAAGGTAAATCAAATAAATAATCAATAGAAGGTTAATCTCTCATTGATAAATACAAGCATTTAACGTGGTCCGTAGCCGTTCTCAAATGTTGCTTTTTGTAGAATCGTTAAACTTTAGTGACAGGCCGTAAGATGGTATCAATGCTAACGAATGCTAATGCTCATATAATCGTACTATACATGATTAATAGTGATAGATTGGTAGTATAGCCCTGAATACATGTATATGATAGTCATGTATTCAGGGCTAGGTAGTATAGACATTGGTTCTGCAGTTGATAAGGTATGTTTATAAATAGCAATGATATGGTTACTTGTACAAGCATGTTTAAAATAAAAGGATGAATACATTAATGAATGGTAAATTAAACAAATAGGCCTATAGTCAATAATACAAGCATGTAACGTGGTCCGATACTGTTCTCATATGTTGCGTGTTAGCCGTGAGATTATAGTGCTAATGCTAAGATGCTTTACTGGGACGGCGGGGGTCCGCGGACGACGGACCCCCATTTGAAAAGATATGCCAGGGACCCTCACCCAAGTAGAAGATTTCTTTTGATGGCTCGTCTAACAGCTGTACCATTTTTCAAGTGCCCCGAGTCTGACATGCATTAAGGCGCAGATTACACATTGAAACAAATTGACCCAAACGGGTCTATTGGGTTCATTTGTACACTCTCAGAGTTACAGACACTTAAAGGACCTACACCATGAATTTTCACTTTTTCTATTTTAAAACCTTTTTTTGGGGTCCCACTGGCACCTTCTATCCTCACAAAGTCCTATTTCTGTACATTGTGTCTTTCTCTGGTTTTGGGAAGACAGAGATGAAAAGCTTTCCACGGGTTCTCAGAACAGTGCTGTTCTGAGAGTTGATCCGTGTGACGTCATACGGATTCCCGTTTTTTTTTTCAGAGTAAAAAAAATTTTTTTTTCAAATTTTTTTTTTTCAAAAAAATTTTTTTTTCAACTTTTTTTTTTTCAAAAAAAAATGTTTAAAAAAAAAAAAAAATTCAAAAACATTTTTTTTTCAAAAAAAATTTTTTTTCAAAAAGATTTTTTTTTCAAAAACTGTCAAAAAATATTTTTTTCAAAAAAAATTTGTTTTCAAAACATTTTTTTTCAAAACATTTTTTTCAAAAAACTTTTTTTTTTCAAAAACTTTTTTTTTCAAAAAACGTTTTTTTTTCAAAAAACGTTTTTTTTTCAAAAACTTCTTTTTTTTTCTGGAAAAACCCCACTAGATGCGCCCCTGAGCAAACAGAGGCCGTTTTGGTATTGCAGCTGGAGAGCCTCATTATAGTAGAGCTAGAACAAACAAAAAGAATGGTCAGAGTGTTTGTTGAGGGTTAAAACCTGTCTAAGACTCAATTTTGAGCATATATTTATACAAAAAATATAGTTTTAAAAGCATGGTGTAGGCCCTTTAAGGGTAACTAACTATAATTTAGCAGGGGACCTCCTGGAACTCCCTCAAGGACCCCTGAGGGTCCCTGGACCCCACTTTGAGAACGAATTGTGTACATTGTTATGTAGGTATTGTTACTTTGCAGAAATACATTAATACTGAACTAGGCCTATATTATACTCTGGCTATTCACAAATGGCTGAGCTTGTATATCAGTTATTTTTGGATTAACTTTGACAGATTTAAAAACAATTGAGTACTTTTTACATTTGCACTATACTTTTCAAGCTTTACTCAAGTAACAGTATTAATTTAGTCTTTTTAAACAACTGATTGATAGCATTTTATCTCCTTTATTCTACAGTTGATGTTAAATTGGCAATTGACAGAATGTTAGTGATAGATTGGTAGTATGGACTTTAGTTCTCAGTTAATAATGTATGTTTATACATGGCAGTGATATTGTCACTTGAACAAGCATGTTTAATATAAAACCATGAATATATTAACCCTATTGTTTTAATAGCAGAGTATTGACTTCACAATAACACAGTATGTTTAATACACATGAAACACAGTATATGAGGGATGGAAAGTAACTTTAACTGGTGCTTGCATGATAATATGTAGGAGCATCAATGTAAGAAATACCCGTTTCGTTGTTTACTGTATACCGATCTGCATGATTTTTGGACAACATCTGTAAGAGCCCCCCCCCCCCCCCCCCCCACCCACCCACACACACACACACACACACACACACACACACACACACACACACACACACACACACACACACAGAGAGATGGTTAAACATGTTGCCTCATGCTAGATGCAGAATAGATAAGCCTCATGCTAGATGCAGAATAGATAGTAGATACACCATAAAAATGCTAATATACAGCAAACGATTTGTGAAAGTGACAAACGGGCTTCACAGTTATGTCAGGTGTGTTCATATGCTTATGGTGATGCGATTTCAGATCAATTGCTCCAGCCACTGAGGAGAAACGCTGTGACAGACACTCAGACACTCAGACAGACAGACAGACACTCACTCAGACATTCCGAAAATTATATGTTTGATGTCACTTAAAAGATGCTTAACTGTGTGTGTGTGTGTGTGTGTGTGTGTGTGTGTGTGTGTGTGTGTGAGTGAGCATGTTTCTTACAGAAAATTGTGTTATAGTGGTCTATTTCGTTAGAAAACAGTGCAGTGTTATTATAGAGACAGAAATGAAAAGGATATTACTGCTGTGTTGTATTTCATATAATGTGTATACAGGGCTTAACATTGCTAATTGATTATTAAGTGTTCATCTGATGTGTCGTGCACATTGTTTAGTTCATACTTTTTTCTTTCATTGCAGACATGAAAGGAGGTGTCCATGCTGATCTGGACCATGCTGTCCCTGTTCTTTCAAATGGGTGAGTAACCCTATAGGATCTCCTTTTATTTGACCTTGTACCAGTGAACTGCCTATGCAGACTTCTAATACATTCTTCAATCAATCAAAGGCCAGTTCTTATTTCGACCGAAGGTCACATTATACCCTGAAAAACCTTGTCGCTTGTGATATAGTACTACTTTATTGTCAGTTCACACTGAAATGTGTCAAGTAGAACATCCACTCGTCCGAGACAGTTTGCCCTCCTAGCCCCCAAGCTGTGGAATAGTTTACAGTTTATAAGAATAAACTCCCTGTCGCACTTAGAACAACGGACTACCTTTCGCCATGGACTGAAGACTCACCTTTTCAGACTCCACCTAAACCCTTAGCACTAATGAAACACTCAATGACCATATATGAAGCTAGTTAGCATTTTTTGTAGGTTTTTAGAATCCTTTTCTTTACTGATTATATATATTTTTTTAGATTGATATTCATATGCATTTGCTATATTGTTGTTGATATTCTGACATGTTATCTTGTTTATTATAGTGTGTGTGTGTGTGTGTGTGTGTGTGTGTGTGTGTGTGTGTGTGTGTGTGTGTGTGTGTGTGTGTGTGTGTGTGTGTGTGTGTGTGTGTGTGTTCTCTTCCAATAGCTTGACCGCATGGAGAAGAAGCTGAAACAGGTATTGGTAGTTTCCAGCACATGTTCACAGCTCAGAGATGAATACCTTAGAGCAGGGTTCCCCAATAGGCGGCCCGCGGGCCATTTGCGGCCCGCGGGGGGCTACTGTCTGGCCCCCACCAACCCCAGTAATAATGGTGGTATAGCAACAACACTAGTATATCGTCATTGTTGGGTGGAAACCTCGAAATTGTAATATTCCAAATGCTCCAGATATTATTTTCATTCACGAAACAAGTAAATCAGTTGTCATCTTTGAAATAGGTTGTTCTTTTGATCTGTATATGGAAACTTTTTTCATATCCAAACTTATGAAACATCAGCCCTTGGTAGAGCACATCAAAATTGATCTCAAAATGTGTACGTTCTTTCGCAAAGTATAGCTCTGCTTCATCATGCAAGGCCGTCGCACAAAAGTAGTGAAAACAACCGATCTACAAGCACACAACGCTTTGCGGTGCGAGGCGTTGTGTGCTTGTAGATTGGCTGTTTTCACTAGTTTAAATCATTTTTAAAATGATAAATGCAAAACGAACGGTTTTGGACATACAAGATTTTCACCCGACAACGACGATATCTGAACTGTCACTGGAGTAGTGGGAACGCCACCGTCGCCCCCTGCAATGTTGTGGCCCTCGGCTTGGTACCCTAGACATGATTCAATGCTGTGGCCCTCGGCTTGGTACCCTAGACATAATTCAATGTTGTGGCCCTCGGCTTGGTACCCTAGACATAATTCAATGTTGTGGCCCTCGGCTTGGTACCCTAGTTTAGCCCCTTTTCCACAGGCCCAACTCCACACCACTCCACACCACACCACCCACTTGTGTGAGGTTTTCCACTACAAGGTCCTGGGTAGAGTGGTGTGAAAGTGGTACTAAACGTGGTACTAAAAAGTATCCACTCTAGAGTAGGTCTGAGCTAGGCCAAGCAGGGCCAAACACTTCATAATGACTGATCACTCAATGGGTTTTCATTTAGACCACCAGGATATAGTTGTAATACTTGATAATAGATTCTATTGTGTTATAAACACTATTATAATCTATTATAGTACATTATAATTATCATAGTAATACATTAATACTTTATAATGTATTATAATCACAGTTATAATCCATTATAATTAGGATAGTTGTAATACAAATTTATTATGTATTATAACCACAGTAAAAAGGGTCAATTTGTTTCTTACCGATAGGGGTAATGGAAAATGTAGATATTTTTATGTGGTGTGGTGTGGTGTGGTGTGGTGGACAGAGTACAGCATCTTGCAATGGGCCTGGTGTACAAGATACACTACACCTCCAGATACCCATGTGCCTTTCAAAATACTTTAAAAATGTCAGGATGTCCACAATTACAAACCAGAGGCAGCTCCAATAATCACATTCAAACCAGATTTGAATCTAAAAAAGGCTCAAATTCGTTCTCCTGCTATACCACAAAAATGTGAAACGCCCTACCTCAAGTAAATAACAACCTTCAAAATCTGTCTGAAAAGTCACTTACAGACGGCAAATTCTACTCGAAAATTGTAAATAGACCAAGCATATTCCACTGTAAATATCTGCCTCTTTTTATTTGTATTTTTTGTATATGTTATATTGTCATGACTGCTTCCTTTTCTTTTGAATGTGATGATATCCTATGTAAAGTACTGTGATCTATCCTTCTGTCTTCAATGTTATATGAGATACTTAAAGTGGTTCCTGTGTAAATAAGCTGATAAGCTAACTAGGATCTTCTTTTAGAACGATGACTGCCAGGGGCCACAAGAGGCCGCTAAAGTGCCAGACTCAGACATTTCTCCATAGACCTTCACTATAACATCCGGGTACCCAGAAAGAACTTAAGTGCATTGGGATTTCACTGTGAACAGTGTTATGAACGTGGACCGGATGAAGAGAGCTAACAGTTAGCTATCTGCTTTTATTTATTTTTTGAAGCCCGATTTGAGGCTATTTAGCCGCAAAAAAACCTTTTTCACTGCCCTAGGAACACAGTTCAGAGAAAAAGGTCTCTAAAGATGTGAGAATGTATTGGATTAGGCGGCGTGATGCGGCGGTGTTACCCGATTACGGGCCGGTGGAAAGAGCTCGTGGTTTTCGGCCTGGATCAAAATTTTGACGGGGGCTTTGTTGAGGCCTCCGATTATTTAATTCATTTTATTAAAGAAACCGGAATTGTTCGGTTTCGGCACCTCGTATACGTCTCGCAAAAATAGAGTTTTTTTGGGGGGGGGCTCTAAACTTTATTCTAAACCATTTTCAATGGAATAAATCGTCGGAACACGTAGAATGGCTCATTGGAAAGCGATGGACGAGCCAGGACCACCCACGTCTCTACAAGCAGCTCAGGGTAAGTAAAATAGCAAAACAAATATTGGGTTGGATTGGGAAAAAAAGAACCGAAATTTTAGCACTAAAAGAGTTAGTTGACCTTGTACCAGTGGTGTGTGCTGTCGTGAAACTGTACTTTTTCCTATTCCTAACTTCTAATGAACTCTTCAATCAATCAATCAATCAATCAATCAATCATCGAAAGGGTTGTAGAGTTGAAACATATGGAGGAAATATGGCGAAAATGGACACCATTAACAATACTGAAGTACCCATCCGAAAAGAATTGTAACATCCGTGACCATGGAACAAGCACGTTGTGTGTAAGTTGTGTGATCCATGGCTAGTTGCGATGAAGGTCACAGTTTACCATGTGAAATGTCATAGCTTGTCTCCGTGTGTGTACATTACAGTCTATGGGTTGGTTCCCTTGACACATGACATCACTGTGACATCACAGGTGACATCACCAATGTAAAAGTCCATATATGGATATTCCCCAGAATCCCTTTTATGCCCATATATGAAGATCCCTGATGTCATCAATATTAAGCCCATAACGTATCTAACAGGACTTCATATGGGAATGCCATGTATGGAGGAAGACAGTCCATATCTGTGTCACACACTGAACCAGCCACACAGACTGTGTGGCTGGTGTGTGGCTGGTTCAGACAGGAATCTCCATGTATGGGCATAAAAGAGATGTACTGATCTCCATATATGGGTAACTGGTCCGATATACATCACTGGCCATGCCAAGAATTGGCGCGACCTCGCCCTCATGTTGCCCTGAGGTGTCTTACTAGTACAAGACATACTAGCTCTGGTCCATAGCGTTAGTGGAATTCTCCCTAACGCTATGTTCCTCTACCTCCGTATTCCTTGGCAAAACCGGAAAACCCCGCCGTCTGGTCCAAAAATAACAAAAACTGTTTCGCCCCTCATCAAACCAAAGGTCTCAGTGGACAGTTGAAAGCTTACTCTACTTAGTGGACGAGGTCTGAGCCCCCCACCACACGATTAAAATACATTTCAAAATGAAAAATATTCCACCGGATGGAGACGCTCGTCCTGGTTTTTACAAAACAGCGCTTCCAACATCACAGAGTTGAATAACACCCAGTGAGACTAATGCTCTCTGTAATTCGGTCCTCTGACCTGCGCGGCAGTAGTGAGTTGGCACCTTGATGGCGACGACAAATAGTGAAAAACGAGAAGAAATGGAGTCTCCATACGGTAGAATATTTTTCATTTTGCCCTAGAAATGTATTTTAATCGTGTGGTGGGGGGCTCAGACCACGTCCACTAAGTAGAGTAAGCTTTCAACTGTCCACTGATACCTTTGGTTTGATGAGGGGCGAAACAGTTTTTGTTATTTTCGGACCAGACGGCGGGGTTTTCCGGTTTTGCCAAGGAATACAGAGGTAGAGGAACATAGCGTTAGGGAGAATTCCACTAACGCTATGGACCAGAGCTAAAGACATACTAGCCCTGAATACAGGACGGTCATATACATGACCGTCCTGGTGCCGCCTCAACTTGAGGAGTAGTGGGCAATCGAGCCCTTAACGGTTTGAGCTAGGAACGTCAGATTTCAAAAATAAAGTGCTTACCTAAGCCAACTTTGACAACGATTTTTATTTTATTTAATTATTTTGCTTAACATAGGACTTCCGCCTCTAGTGGACAGTCGCGTCATCTCCGGTTGATCATTGTAGTGAACGGAGATGATGCGATGACGCGACTGTCCACTAGAGGCGGAAGTCCTATGTTAAGCAAAATAATTTCGGACAAAAATGCTTTTTATTCAACAATCCGGTAGCGGCGTGTAATGAACGTTGTGCAGCGTCAAATCGTTATCAAAGTTGGCTTAGGTAAACACTTTATTTTTGAAATCTGACGTTCCTAGCTCAAACCGTTAAGGGCTCGATTGCCCACTACTCCTCAAGTTGAGGCGGCACCAGGATTCAGGGCTAAAGACATACCTGTCTGTGTAGTTTGGTGTTGTGTGTAACAGAGATACCTGCACTGCAGTGTGTAGTGTGGTGCTGTGTGTGTAACAGAGTAGACATACCTGCAGTGTGTAGTTGGGTGTTGTGTAGTGTCTCCATCTCTCTCTGGAAGAGGTTGCACATGACCTCTGCGGCCGCACGGAGGCGCTCCAACACAAACACTCTGACATCGAGCTTCACACGACAAACACTTTGTTGCTTTTCCAAAACACACAATATCTCCTCTCCCACCGACGTCATGTGTTCATTTATCTTCAGCCGTACAGACTCCATTTGAAGCGTTTTAACTCCTTTTAATATGAGAAGGTTTTCACCACGTGCTGTGCCCCAACCACCACGATATAAACACCAACACTGAGTGAGACACCGCCGCCAAGCGAGCTACAGCGAGCGAGTCTCCGTGTCGAGCGTTTAGATTAGAAGTCCGTCCGAGGTATGTCCTAATAGGTACAGAATAGTACATCTTCGTCTCCCCGACTTTCGGCACCTCCACGCGGTCCAAGTGAACACAGCGGAGCTCCTTGCCTCCCGGCAACCACCGTTATGCTTAGGTTCGTTGGCAAACGGCAGGTCGCGTCCCAAAACCACCATGAAACACCAACAGTTCCTTTGTTGTGGAAACGCCCATGAAACGCCACGCGAGAAACATTCTACTTCCGGAAGATCCGGCTTCCGGATCAACGAGTTTAACGCATGCGCAATATCCCAGGCACTGTTGCTTGAGTTGCTTTGATGCCTTTTTCCCCTGGTGGAGGAGATGTGTAACTGACACTGAATGACAAAGCAAGTGTCACAAATAAAATAAAAATCACACTCGTGTGAACTGAGCGGTGGTGTGTGTGACGTGTGTGTGTGTGTGTGTGTGTGTGTGTGTGTGTGTGTGTGTGTGTGTGTGTGTGTGCCCCCTGTGTGTGTGTGTGTGTGTGCGTGTGTGTGTGTGTGTGTGTGTGTGTGTGTGTGTGTGTGTGTGTGTGTGTGTGTGTGTGTGTGTGTGTGTGTGTGTGTGTGCCCCCTGTGTGTGTTTGTGTGTGAGTGTGCCTGGCCTATGCCTGGCCTATCCTGAACAACAGCGCCCCTCCCTTAACATGTGTGGTCAGAAAAGGTTACTGCAGGCTACATACCCGGAGACAGACAGACAGACAGACAAACAGACAAACAGACAGACAGACCCACACACACGGCCACGTATAGGAGCGTTGTGACCACCGCTCAAAAACAGTTGAAAATGGGGAACATAATAGTTGGAGGTACAGCATTGTGTAAACAGAGCTATGTCACATTACATGTATATATATATATATATATATATATATATATATATATATATATATATATAGACATATTATATATATATATATATATATATATATATATATATAATAGGTCTATATATATATATATATACACACAAACACACACACACACACACACACACACACACACACACACACACACACACACACACACACACACACACACACACATACTCGAGGTTGCCCTGGTCGAGCTTAGACTACTTTTAAATACAAGCAAAACTAAGTTTGTTTTTCACTAGGGCTGGAAACACCATCAGTGATAATGTATCCATTACTTCCTCCAGTGGCTCTTCAATTGAGAGGGTCTCAGAGTATACCTAGGTATTTGGCTTGATGAGAAATTTTCATTTAAATTTCACATTGAAAATTTGGTCACAAAATCGAGACAAAAGATTGGTTTTCTGTATAGAAACAAAGCGTGCTTTCCTGCATCCTGTAAAAAAACAATTATTGAATCAACATTTCTCTCTGTTTTGGATTACGGGGATATTATTTATAGGACTGCTTCTCCTTCCATTTTGAAGCGCCTCGACACTGTGTACCATTCTGCTTTAAGATGGGTCACTGGTGACAGCTATGGAACCCATCATTGTACACTTTTTGGGAATACAGGTTTATCCTCTTTATCCGAGAGGCGTGATAAGCATTGGTATCTTTTCATTTTTAAAGCGCTCTCAGGACTGCTCCCCCCGTATATTTGTTCTATGCTGAATCAGGAGTCAGGACTCTAGTCCCTACCAGACTCGCTCAAGCGACTTCTTGACACTCAAGGTTCCATTTGCTCATACAGAGCTTGGCAAAGCAACCTTTTCTATAAATGCTCCACTTGCGTGGAACAAGCTCCAGAAATCCTTAAAGATAGGATCTTTTAGTTAACCTTGTACCAGTGATTTGTACTGTCATGAAACTGTACTTTTTTCTATTGCAAACTTCTAATAAATTCTTCAATCAATCAATCAAAAACACCTAGTGAGTCTGTTTCCGTCAGTCATTCAGTGACAGTTACACGTCTCCTCCACCAGAGGGCGAAAGGCATTAAAGCAACAGTGCCTCTCAATACGTTAATGCTAGGATCATCTCAATGTCCCAGAAAAGAGAAGGAGATCAAATTGATTAAGATCAGGAAAGAAAAGCGAGGAACGCTGAGGCAGTGAAGAGAGTGGAGGAGGAGGAGGGGAGAAATGAAAGGAAAGTAACACAGGAACCGAAGGAAAGGGTAAATGGAACTGAGAGGGGCATCTATATGGATAGGAAACAATTCTTGGCATTTATGGCAATGGTCATTAATTGTGCGATGGAGATTCAAGGAAAGTCAGAAAGAATTAAGATGATTTTGGACGCAGCAAGGAGGTTCTTGGGTGTGGAGGATGTCAGCGGAGAAGATTTGGACAATGTACTCAGAGAGGGATTCACAGCAACCCAGGCCAATGTGTCTGGGTCTGGGACATAGAATGGACTGAGATAAAGTGGGGAACGGGAAGACTGTGGGATACATGTACACGGGTGGACTTTTTTACATTTAAAATAGGATGCGGGTATAAAAGATATACTCCCTGAACTGTGGATGGCAGCATTGCACTAGATTGCACAGCCTGCCGGGAATAAAAAGAAGAAGAAGAAGAAATACGTTAATGCGCATGCGTTGAACACGTATGGAGCCGTGTGGTTCCAGAACAAAGGAAGTGTTGGTGTTTCATGGTGGTTGGGACAAAACCTTCTCCTATTCTATGTCTGATACTCACACATCACACTATCAGGTAAGTCTGTTACACACACAACACCACACTACACACTACACACTGTAGGCTATCGGCTATGTCTGTTACACACACAACGCCACACTACACACTGTAGGCTATGTCTGTTACTTACACACACAACACCACACTTGTGTGTTACTAGAGTAGAGCCAATGTGTTGTAGTACTCGAGTCAATGACTCGTCTCGAGTCAGGACTCAAGTCCAATTTTTCATTGACACACACACACTGAGCCCCTGCAGCGGCAGCCAGCAGACAACACTGAACACAGTCCACTTTACTTTTCTTTTCTCCTACCTGCAGTATATCCTCGTGTTGTGTTCCAAATAAATAATTCCATAGTGTAGTAAACAGCTTCCAAACACGACGTTGTGTGTAGTTTAAATCATCCACGCGCACTGCTGGACTAAGATGCAACGTCTTGTTTTCTTTCCAGCTGTAAACTATTAATACTCGTTAAGCAAGCCTCGTCCGAAAGTTTAACAAAGTAGGCTACACTGATTAACAGAGAGAAGTGTAACGTTTTAAGTCCCCCTTGAGAGGTTGAGACAAATCAAAACAACAGTGACATGGGGTATTTTTTTGCATTGTTTGACATGCATCAGACTAAAATGACATAAGGTATTTATCACCTTAAATAATGAAATGCAAACAGGCATGTAATGTGTTTGAATGGGGAAACTAATAATTTATTTTTGGTCAAAATAAAATAGTTTTTCATTAAGATAACATTTTGTTTAATAAGTTTTGCCATAATCATGCAGCTCTATTACAACGACAGAGCTAAAACAGCAATGTTTAAAATGTTATAGCCTAGACTACATTAGTATAATTATTTTGTAATTAATATTATTTTTTTAATATCATGACATTAGACTGGATAATCATCGCCTGTGATTTGGGATATTATACTACAGTATAAGTCTTATTTGTACTATTATATTGGCACTCAAAAGTAGGCCTACTTGTTCTCTGCCTGGGGGAAACATTTTCATTGGAGCAACTCTAATGTCTGTTTTGGGAAAAAAACATTTTCATTGGAGCAACTCTAATGTCTGTTTGGGAAAAATGGTAGCGGCAGTAACTAGTTAATACCTTTAAGTAAGGAATACTTTTTAAAAGTAACCTTCCCAACCCTGGTACTAATTTAGAGAGAGAGAGACTGAACATAAATCCATCATTCATTCACCATATGTGATTGATGTAATTATGTAAAAACGAGCAGACATTTACAATTGCATTTGGCTCACAACATCACATTCAGCAATGGAGTAGCCTACTGTAAAATGCCCTCAAACCTAAGGTGCCGGCTACATGGAGCTGGATATTTTGGCTGTGAACCGGCATCAACCGCTTAGCCGGAATCGGGTCGCGGGGGTAACGGTTCCAACTGAGACCTCCAGATTTCCTTATCCCGAGCAACTTCCTCCACTCCCTCAGGGAGTATACCGAGGCGTTCCCAAGCCAGTTTGGAGATATAATCCCTCCATCTGGTCTAAACCACAGCAACCAAAGGTAATTTGAGGAGACCTATTATTGTTTTAATAAAGAACAAAGAACCCTCATTCCCCCAAAACAACTAAACAAAAACAACAACAAAAAAAGGTTGTTTTCTGTAGCCTACCTAAAAAAAAAAAAATAAAAAAAATAAAAAAAAGGGTTTTGGGGACTCGATTCAGTCTCGCCTCCCGTCAGACTCGGACTCGACTCGGACTCGACTCCCGTCGGTCTCGGACTCGACTCGGATTCGGCCCCCTCCCAGGGGGTCATGACTCGGACTCGACTCGGACTCGAACCTCATATGACTTGGACTTGACTTGGACTCGCTTTAGGTGGACTCGACTACAACACTAAGAGCCATGGATCAAATCCTTTTAGTTGACCTTGTACCAGTGATTTGTACTGTCATGAAACTGTACTTCTTTCTATTGCAAACTTCTAATACATTTTTCAATACACTGTATTGAAGAATGTATGTGTGTTACTAGCCGTGGATCAAACGACGCTCGTCCATCCGGGAGCGTCGTGGCAGAACTTCACCTTGGTTTTTGTACCTTCTCCATTTCCAGCCCGTACATCTACGTAAACGTTCAGATTTCAAATATAAAGTGTTTACTCCATGGTCACGTATGAATGATTCTCTTCGGGTGGGTAGCAGTACCTGCTTCTTCCGGATTGTTCAATAATAATCATTTTAATCTGATCGGTGGTCATTTACATTGCATTTTCTCCATATGCTTTCAACTGCGTGACCCTATCGGTTGGGGAGGTGTACTGCACTCTGATACATTATAACTGTGTGAGGAAATGGCCACCGGCTGGATCAAATGCTCTTTATTGAATAATACGGAAGATACGGGTAATTCTGTGGGCCCAAAGAGAACTATAACATCCGTGGTCATGAAGTAAACACTTTATATTTGAAATCTGAACGGTTGTGTAGATGTATAGTCTGTAAATGGAGAAAGTGCAAACACCATGTTGTAGTTCATCTATGACTCACTGCAGTTTTGTAAACACTTTGGCTTACGTTAGGGAGACCTTTCTGTAACCCTGTAGGCATACATCTTGTTTGTATTTGGGAGTGATAGAGTGAAAAATATGTAAAATATGTATTTATCACTCTGAGGTTGATATTTGTGCTCTTAACCAGCATGTTTATGGAGTATCCGTTTGTTAAATGTCTGTGCCTCTGAGGCTGTTATCAACATTGTTTTGGTAGAATGTCTCACAGAAAGCCATAATAAATGTCTCACAGAAAGCCATAATATCAAGTTGTTTACAGTTTTGGTGTCACAGCAACCATAGTTTCCTAGTAAATGGAGCACATTAATATGTCGACTGACGGCTTGGCGTAAAGAAGTCAGACGTAACCCCCAGTGTGGATAAAGTCGTTGTATCTCTGTGTTGATGTAAGAAGAATTGATCTGGAACCATGCCTTTCTTTGATTGAAGAGTTTATTAGAAGTTTGCAATTGGAAAAAGTACAGTTTCATGACAGCACAAATCACTGGTACAAGGTCAACTTAAAGGAGATCCTTGTAAGCTTTATGGCTTAATTTACACAGGAAGCACTTCATGTATCTCATATAACATTGAAAGACAGATGAATAGAACAGAGCACTTTGCACATCAATTACAAAAGCAGAAAGAAAAAAAAAACAGTGGCTGTGTATTAGGGATGGGACGATATTAAAATGTTATATCAAATAAATTGTGATTTACGATATTATCGCGATAATCAAAATATCCCCAACATCTATTATCCTTGGGCTGAACATTTGCCAGAAAATAGCTGATTGTAGATCGGCTATTTTTTGGCAAAGAGATTTGGTAGAGAGTGAAAAAAAGACTATCAAGTACGTATATTAGAAGTATGTTTTACCAATTATAGCGGGTTTAAGTGGTACCGGATATGCAGATCAGCAAATAAAAGGTGCATGACGGAGGACGATATCACGATAAATAAAAACTCCACGATACGATCATCATTAGTGTTTTTTATCACGATAAACGATACTATCCCTTATTGTCCCATCCCTACTGTGTATCTGGAATGTATGTCATATTACAGCCAGGGGTCGACATTAAGGGTTGTCCTCTTGTCCGGGAAAACTAATAAATCTTTAAGGACAAGTCCATTAAAATGTATTTGTCTGTTTGATTGATTGAAGTATTTATTAGAAGTTTGCACTGGAGAAGATACGGTTTGATGACAGTACAGTTCGCTGGTACAAGGTCAACTAAAAGTATAAGCTTAGGAAAGCGCGCAACTTATTTACATTGAGATCCTTTTTTAGCGGGGGCACGGTGGGGCAGTGGTTAGCGCTTCGCCTCACAGCTAGCAGGTCCTGGGTTCGATTCCCGCCGGGGGACGCTGTGGGTGCTGGGGGCGTGTTTCTCCCTCACCCACACCCTAGGTGGGGTCGGCGATAGGGCCTTTCTGTGTGGAGTTTGCATGTTCTCCCCGTGTCTCCTAGGGTTGATACCCTGACAAAAACTTGCAGTAATCCTGGTCTCAATAATGCCTCCCCCTGGCCAGCCGGGGCGCTTGATGGAGGGGAAAGGAACTGGTTGGAATAACGTGTTCCTTCCACGCGCTACGTCCATCCCGGGGAAATCCTAGCCTCGCAACAGCCAGACTCTCCCAGGGGAGAGTCTGGGAGTCCTCCGTAGACAATGCATTACGCAATGACGTAGTTACTCACTTTGACTGACAGGTCCAGTCAGTAGTAATCAGCGCATCAAAACATCGTCGGGAGAACATCAAATACGTCTTTTCCAGACAGAAATTCCAAAGGTGCAAACTGTTGTTCGTTTTTAAGTTATGAGATGCCGTTGATTTCAGATAAAACTTCGCTTAATGCAGCTTTTATTTGCGATTTGTGAACTCGCATCGGACATGGGGTCCGCCATGTTTGTTGTCAAAATGCGAGAGCTGTAGCAGCCGCTCGACCAATCAGGAGCGGTGTGAGGCGGGTTCGCTCGAAATGCAGCCTTTTGATTGGAAATTGAGAAACCTATTTCTCATAAAGAGACTCTATGGGAGGAGTACCAGACCGAGAAAGGAAGCACATTGGTGATGACGTAACTCGGGATGGCTTGCGAGGCTAGGGAAATCCCCCCTGTCAGGTGAAAAGAAACAACTTGGACTACTCATGCATTGAAGGAAGCATGAGGTCAGTCTGTTGTCTCCCCAGGCGTGGCAGAGGGAGAGCAGAGCCCAGGATTACATAGGCAATTGGCACTGGGTGAAAAATGGGTTGCAAAATCGTGGGATAAAAAATATATATATAAAAAAAAAATAGATCCTTTTTTAGCACGTATAACATTGAATGACAGACAGAATACAGTACTATGCAGGGGGAAAAACTGTCGTGAAAAACCAAACAAGGCAAAATAAAAGGTATTTATAGTCAGAGAAGGTTAGGCTTTGTTACCAGTTTTGAGTAGCATGTGGCCTTCTTTTGGTCTTATTCCTCTCGCAAAATCTGGCAACACTGATCCAGTGTTGATTTCGTCAACCAAAACTATGACGAAAATTGTTTGTCGACTGCCTTTTTTTCACTGACGGAAACAAAATAAAAACTAACTAAAAAAACTAAGCTGTGATGACTAAGACTAACTATATTGACAATTTCGTCAACAAAATAAAAACTAGACTAAAACGTTAAGGAGGGACTAGTGGAGAAGAGTCATTTTATGTTTGGTTGCTCTCAGGTGTTGCGTGCTGAAAATGGCAGATCTACAAGCTCACAACGCGTCGCACAACGCGTCATCACGATGCCATCAAGGCCTGCCAAAATACATTTCAGTTGACTAAATCAACTGTAGATTTAGTCGCCTAAAATCTTATGACATTTAGTCGACTACAATTAGATTAAACTAGAAAATATTGTTCCTTCGAAACAATTGTGGGCTCGCTTCAAGCCAGAAAACAATGGCTATAAAAGTACAAAATGTCAAGATCGCAGGCAGTGCTCTCTTTGACGTTACTGACGTCAAAGATTGGTCCATTTTGTTCCAAAAATGTGTTGTGCAAAAGTTGACCCGCTGGTGGCGCTATAACAGGCCAATGTAAGAAGGGTGGTATCTGTTCCTTGACCTATTGGGAATGTGCTTGCAAGATTTCACGCACATTGCAGGCTGTGTTCATGATTTGAGGTGTTTTTGGCTTTGGCCACTTTATCGCTGCTTGCAGCTATATTTATTATTATGTTTTTTTTGTGTGTGTGTGCACTTCATAGGCATATTAGATAAAGGTCCTTAGATTGTGTGTAGAATGTTTCATGCAAATTGCTAAAAAAATCCTAACAGGTTTAAGCGTTTCACAAACTGCTCAAAATGATATAGCGCCCCCCTTTGGCCAATTGGAGTAAGATTGGTTTTAGTGATATTTGGACTAACACTCTACATCTTTGCCAAATGCCATGAACATGTTACTTTGCATGTATGATTTAGAGGCAGAAGAATAATTTGCATAAAACTGCAATATTCATTGAATTATTAAAAAAGCATGTTTCAATTTTTTTTTTTAATCCGATCTGACAGATCTTTAGATATTGGTCCAAAGTTCATGTAAAAAAAGTTTTGTGGACGTGACGCGAAAATTCCAGAATAAAAGCGGATTTAAGCGTTTTACAAACTGCTCAAAATGGCGGAAAATCTAAGGGCGGAGCTTACTTAACAAAGACACAGATGTCTTCCGCTCGAGTCAAAGCACGCGCGTAAGCAAGTTGCATGTCTTAAAACAAAACGAGTCATGACTTATGCCCGTTTGAAGTTTGAATTTTCAAACGCTTCGTATAGCGCCCCCCTTTGGCCGATTGGAATAAAATTGGTTTCAGTGATACTTTGACTAACCCTCTACATCTTTGCCAAATGCCATGAACGTGTAACTTTGCATGTATGATTTAGAGGCCGAAGAATAATTTGCATAAAACCGCAATATTGATTGAATTATTAAAAAATTATATTTCACTTAGGCCTTACGGCCTGGGCATAAATAGAACGATTGCATTCACCACGGCTTCGTAACTCGCGCGGGAGGCGCTCGGGGGCGAAGAGCAGGACCAAGGTCCGCTGGCCTTCGCGCCGCTTGCAATGTCGTGGACAATAACTGTGAAAACGAGCGCTCTATGCCGTTTCCATCCATCTTTCCCAGTTGGATACATAATCACGCGTCAGTGTGCACTGCACCGTGCACGTCTTTGTGGACGGCTCTGAGCTCAGCATGCTGTAGCTCCGCCCCAGCCGATCTCTAAACCCATAATGCGTTGCTGAGGCAATCTGGTGAGGCTTGTAGATCAGTGTAATTGTTCCATGCCACATTAAGCTACAACATTATAAACGCGAGGTAATAAGTTGTGACCTAATATTTCTCTCCTCTTATCAAAAAGCCTCAAAATGAACCTAAATTAAAGCCATCTGATATAGTTGGGTTAACTTTTTTGTTTAGACTGTTATTATAGCATCTGTATGTGTGGATTTTGGTGTTAATTGTTGTGTAACCATAAATGTTTTAATATAATTATATATTATATTAAATATTCGACTATTTTCGAAAATTAACAATAATAAATGAATGAAATTCGAATTGGATTATAGAGGGTAACTGACAGGCCTAGTCCCTTTCGCCATTCAAAATATCATTCCCCATAAAAACAACTAATTTGATTCAATAACATATAGGCCTACTCTTAACACCAGCTGTAGCCTGCTTAACTGGTGAGGGCCCCAGCCCAGATTGACAGCTGTCTGTCTGCCTTCCCAGGATCTCCTAATGTGGGGTTAATTAGTATAGGATCAAGGCTATCAAAGCTGTATTTTATAGATGATATAAAAATTTAAATAAAATACATCTACGATATTCTTGATCCAAGGCTAATGGTTTATTCTGGCATACTTGCATCATATTTACAAACTGTGTATACATTCCTGCTCCAGCTAGTCAGTTATACAGAAGATAGAAGCATAGAACAGCAATTATAGAAATATTAGACCTTAACTGTGGAATGTTCAATCATGTATGCAACATTTAGGAAAATAATTGCCAAATTTGACATCAAAGTTCCCACTCTTCTGTTACATGCTAAGCTGTCTGTCCCTCATCCATCCATCTCTGACACTGAGACACTCAGTCCATTCTCATCAAATGAGAAGATGATCTTCTCATTTGATATACATATTCTCAATAGGCTACAGTACACGTTGATTCTATCTAAATATCTACAACCGTTAAAAGAAACAAATTTGCCGAATGCGCTCCACACGCACTGCGCGTGTGCACACACACACACACACACACACACACACACACACACACACACACACACACACACACACACTCTCACACAGGACCGCCCCCTCTCTCGTTCACTAGACACACAGCGACAGCGTCAATCTCTCCTATAGTAATGGACCTTTCCCCAACTTCAAGAACATAACTTGTCTATTGTACTTTCTGATTCTGACACGCGGTGACATTGGATACTGAACAGCAGGGCAACAGCGCTCCGCTCCGCTGTCAACAATGTATAGAAGCTAACGCTGTTAGCAGCATCAACAGCTACAGTGGCAGTAGAGATGGGATTTATGGCTCTTTGAAGTGAGCCGGATCTCTGGGATCCGTTCCTTTCAAAGAGCCGTTCAAAAGACTGTCTCATTCTAGTTACTATAGCTACGTTCATTTCAAAGAGCCGTTCAAAAGACTCGATTCGTTCACGAACGTCCCATCTCTAAGCAGGCTGGCTGCTCTTCCAATGTGTAACTGACTGCAGCTGGCGTACACACGCACCGCACGATGCACGCAGAAAGCAACTTTGCTCGTCTTTGATCGGGATCACGCAACGTTATATTTTAGCGGTAATTACGAGACGATTTCACCGAAATTATTACAAAACAGTAGTACCACAAGGAATACTGATGTGAAATTAGATAAACGTTTTCATTCGTTTTTTTCAAGGCATTACATTCACTGGCCCAACGGGCAAGTCCCTGATGAGTTCTGGTGGCCCTGTCACTCTAAAAAGTACAAACGGGCCAGCGGGCCATTTATAATGTCGAGTGCTGTCTACTAAACATTTTCGGGTGACTAAATTATGACTAAAAGGGTTAGGGTTAGGGTTAGTAGGGTAATGACATTTTATTCAAAAGACTATGACTAAAACTAAATTAAAATGTGCTGTCAAAACAACACCGCACTGATCACATGGCTTTGAAGAGGAGCAGATCTACAAGCTCTCAACATGTCATGCTACAAAACATTGTGGGCTTGCAGATAGGCTATTTTGATAACAGCTGATGTCACAGACAGAAAGGCCCATACACGGAGATATGGACCACCCAGATTGCCTTGCACCGCTCACTTCACGCCTGTGTTCACATGGGTGTGATTTTATTATTTTACCAGGTGTTTACATCTAGTAAGGGGAACATAAGAAAATCTGTGAAGTAATTCGTTACCAAGACATTTCTTCACCAATGTGTTTCTAAAGGTGTGTAATAATATGTACTAAAAGGTTGAAATTCAACTCCCGGCGGAAACCTCATAAAAAAAATGATCCGTGTTTGTGTCCCATTAACTTTACTATAGGGGGAGGGCGGGGTAAACTGAGACACCGGGTAAACTGAGACACTCCATTTATCTTGGCAATGGAACACATTTGTGGTCATGTGACCATTATATTTTCAAGCCCTTTGAATTGCCCACTTGCCATGAAGAGAGAAACCTGATAGTGCTGTAGAAAACATGCTTTATTCACAAAAATGTGTTTTTTGCATGTAAAAGTAAATTTTCTTGCTGTCACATAATCAATGTTGTGTCAAAGCAAATTGATGCAGGGACAATATTTTACATCATACATGTTGATTAATTACCAACTTATTATACATCTATGTGATAGATGCTAGATGCATATTACCCTGAATTGATAAAATATATCACTTTTCCCAAAATGTGGCTGTGGGGTAAAGTGAGACAATTGCTTCGGGGTAAAGTGAGACACTATCTCACATTATCCCAACATGATAGACATGGAGATAGCTGTAAAAACCTGATTAAAGGGTGTACCAAACTTTTCTCAGTTGATTCCTATGTAATTTTCCCTGTAGAACCCATTTCTGATATATATTTTTATATGTTGTGCATAATTAATGAGATAATTAGCATATTGGACTAAATTGGCTAATTATCTCATTAGTTATGCACAATACAACAATATACTTTGCAGAAATGCATTCTACAGGAGAAATTACATAAGGATCAACTGAGGAAAGTTTGGTAAACCCTTATATCAATTTGTTATAGGGTTTTTAGTTCTTTCCTTCTGCCCATTTGTCACATTATTTGACACATGGGTGGAAATGACAGGACAAACCCTATTAAAAGACTTTCTGCTATGTGCATTTTTGTGTTGTGCATATTTAACCTGGTTAACTGGGTTTTTGTGTTTTAATGGTAGTGTTAAAGTGAAAAAAGTGAGTGGATCACTTTACCCCGTTGATTCTCTGGTCTGTCTCAGTTTACCCCGGTCCTGGGGTAAACTGAGACACAAGACCACTTTTTTTTTTTTAAAACAATCATATTTTCTCTGCCTTTTGTCTTGAATACATTCTGATAACTTCCATTGTTAGGAAACATCCCAAATTACTGGTAAATGTGTAAATTTCTACTGACATATCTTTTAGTTCGCCTATAGGGGAGAAAATGTATAAAGTGTCTCAGTTTACCCCGCTCTCCCCCTACAGGAAAAACGACACAAAATAAATCTGTTTTAAGTAGCATGTGAGGGGTCAAACTAGGGGTTTTTCATGATGCTGAATCCATTGCATGCATTTGTTTTGCACGAAAAACATTCCATGGGTGACAAATGGCCCCCACAAAACGGTGAAAAGTGATGATTCATCACTAAACCATCGTTTTGTGGGTCCGATTTTAGCCCAAGGAATGTTTTTCGTGCAAAACAAATGCTTGCAATGGATTCAGCATCATGAAAAACCCCTAGTTTGACCCCTCACATGCTACTTAAAGCAGATTTATTTGTTGTATTTTTATCCTGTATAGTAAATTAACTCATTCTGTGCCAATGACTGCTTATGACGGTTTTTTTCCAATAGCCCTGTGTGCCAATGGCGGCTTATGACGGTTTTTGTGTTTTTTACATAGAAAAAAAAAATAATAACATTTTTTTTTTTCTAAAGATGTCAAAATGACCTGAGATCAGAGAGATGCTTTTCTCTGTTTGTGTGTTCGCTCCCTCGTTTAGCTGATTGAGAAAATGTGTGTTCATGTGTGTCCATTCTAGTGGATGGACACTTTTTTTCATTCAAACAGCTCTATCTCTGGAACCATTTGTCCGATTGCCAAAATTCTTTTTGCCACTGAATCACAACAACTGTGTCTGTTTCTGTGGGGAAAAAATTATTAAAAAAAAATCTTTTTTTTTTCATTGCATAGTAAAGAAAAACATACAAAATCTCGGCACAGCTACCTTGGAGCCATTTTGGCATCTGGCACAGAATGAGTTAATGGGACACAAACACGAATCATTTCTTTCATGATGTTTCCCCCGGGAGTTGAATTTCAACCTTTTAGTACATATTATTATACACACATTGGAAACACATTGGTGAAGAAATTTCTTGGTAACGATTTACTTCGCAGATTGGTCAAATATCTTATAAAATCCCCTTACTAATCAGGGTGGGGACAATTATTTTAGCACTGTCACACTGGGCCCTGGGTACAAGGATTCACTGCGGGCCCCCCGTGAATGTTCTTCATAGGGGGAGGGGGTTTAACCCATTCAGACTGGGAATGCATTATTACACGTTATTTTGTGCCTTAACTATACATTATCTATAAAGAAATAGCAGATATTCAAGCTCACAGTGCAGCCCCGAGTTCCACACTGCGAGCTTGTAGATCTGCTATTTGTGAAAATTTGTGTTCAAAAAGAAAGAAAAAAAAGCTTGCAGCGTGGCACTCGGTGTAGCGCTGTGAGCTTGTATATCTGCTATTTCTTTATAGATAATGTATAGTTTAGCCTGATAGTTTAGCAAAAATCCATATATGATCATTCTCAGAAAAAGGAAAAACCTTTTATGCCCATACATCAGGGGTGGGCAACTTTGATGATGGCGAGGGCCACTATATTTCCACCTTCACTCCAGAGGGCCACATTGCATATTGCTACGTCCTACTTTGTCAATCCTATCTCATACAAAAGAAGCAAAAATAGATCAAAACGCATCGCGCTGCGATGCGTTTTGAGCTTGTAGATTGGCTATTTTTGCTTCTTTTGCATTGGAATCCTGAATAATTGTTTTATATTTTTAATTGGAATCCTGAAATGTAACATTTTGAATTCATTTGAAACACATTTAGTTATATACTCATGTTAACTTTATGAACTTAAATGCAAATAAATACATTGGACAAAAGAAAAAAAAACATTGTAATACTAGTCATTAAGCTACTAATATAGACTGACAGAATTAAAGCAGGGCATGTTTTCTTTGGAATTGTAACAGCTGAAATCAATAATATATTCAGTATTCCAGTATCAACCTGCGGGCCGCATTTAGTGAAGGTGAGGGCCGCATGTGGCCCCCGGGCCATGGAGATTTCTGTCATAAATCCCAGGCCGAAAATGAGAATGTTAGGGTACCCCCTTAAGCCCATATATGGAGATCCACAGGCATCAAACCAAGGCCCTAACTCACCAAGGCCCTGCTTGGCATTACTAATTAATGTGCGTTTTTCTTTATGCCCATCTCCATGTATGGGCATAACATATATTGTATGTATATGGATATAGTACGGAGGATTGAGGGTTAAATCGTTCACTTTTTCATAAAAGCGTGAAATTTGGTACACTTGTACAGTTTGGGGCCCTGAACATTTTCAGATATGGAGCCATCGCAAAAACGCCCCCTGGTGGCCATGGCGGCCATTTTAATTTCCACCATTACCATTGAATGTATTTTGCATCATAACTCCTGAACCGAACAAGATCATACAGAATATATGATGTCTATACCTATGTTTTGATGGTCAAGGATTCCATTGATATCATGTACAACATCATAACATGTTCAGGTGAATAGTTAATAGTCAATTCAGTGATGTTGTGAGGTAGTCCCGTGGTTTTGTCCAAACATTTTTCACTTTTTCATAGAAGCGTGAAATTTGCTACACTTGTACAGTTTGGGGCCCTGAACATTTTCAGATATGGAGCCATCGCAATAACGCCCCCTGGTGGCCATAGCGGCCATTTTAATTTCCGCCATTGCCAATTCATGTATTTTGCAACATAACTCCTGAACCAAGCATGATAATACAAAATATGTGATGTCTACACCTATGTTTTGATGGCCAAGGATTCCGTTGATATCATGTACAACATCATAAACTGTCCAGGTGAATAGTTAATTGCCAATTCAGTGATGTTGTGAGGTAGTCCCATGGTTTTGTCCAATTTCTTTTCACTTTTTCATAAAGGTATGACATTTGGTACACTTGTACAGTTTGGGACACTGAACATTGTCAGATATGGAGCCATCGCAAAATCGCCAATTGGTGGCCAGAGGGAGAGCAGAGCCCAGGATTACAGCTTAGGCCAGGGGTCCTCAAATACAAATCTTGAAGGTCCAGAAATATTTTTTTGAAACAGGTCCGGGTCCGAAAAAAAAGGCGAAGGCGAAATAAGGCGGATACATTTATACAGTATGTACTGTATGTATGTATGTTTATTTTATAATCATTAGAATTGTTTATTTTAATTATTATTATTATTATTTGGAACTTTGGAAATCTCAGTTGGAACTGTTACCCCTGCTACCCGATGCTGGATAAGCGGTTGAAGATGGATGGATGGATGAATGGATAATTATTTATGCATGTAGAGTAGGCTACATTATTTACATTTATTGTGTAGCAATAAAACACTGGCTTATAGTTTAATTATTGGAAACTAAAGAGCATGAATGCAATATTAGGCTTGTCGTTCAGAATGGAAAATAAAGTGAAACTTAGCGTGAGGGGGAGAGGATTACTTGACATTCAGTTGACACACGTACTGCACAAGCCAGACTGTGCTGGTTGCCTATGTCAAATGGCCAGTCAAATCAGGGTCAACGAGTCATAGTTATTAACCTAACACAGCCTAGGATAGCTGGCAATAATATGCGACGACACATCACATTGTTAAAGACGCATGATCACGCATTTCTCGTCTAATGCAAGCAGTTGGAGCCTTACATCGTGGATATTAATGTGTTGCTGTTGTCCTCTCCAATTGAACAGCCAAAGGTAGAAGATCTCTAAGTTATTAATCCAGTGGGAGCAATGGTTTCCAAGAGGTTTTAGCAACTTTTTCAGGCAGCGAGCGGCATGAGTGTGTGGAGAGGGGAGGGGAGGGGGGAGCAGCATGGAGAGCGCTGCTTCGGAGGGAAGGACAACCTTTGATCTACAAGCCCACAGCACGTTGCACCCGCTACGCTTTGTGGGCTTGCAAATTGGCGTAGGGGTGTGTCTTGTGAGCCTGTGTATGTGTTTGAGCGAATGAGCACATACACACCCACGCACACACAAACACAAATCACACACAGTCAGTCCGATCATCAGATACAACTGTGCGGAGATTTCTCAGAAATGTGCCGCGGTCCGGACGGAGGTGCGCCTGGGTCCGGACATGGACCGCGGTCCGCCTATTGAGGACCCCTGGCTTAGGCAATTGGCACTGGGTGAAAAGATGGGTTACAAAAAATGTAAAATATAACTAAATAATGTATTTTGCGTCTAATTTCCTAAACCATACATGATAATACAGAATGTGTGTCTACACCTATGTTTTGATGGTCAAGTATTCCATTGATAGCGCGTACAACATCATAAACTGTTCAGGTGAATGGTTATTTATTAGTCAATTCAGTGATACAGTGAGTATTGCAATGAAATAGATGAGATTATGCAGAATACAATTTCAAGCATATTTCATGTCATCCCACATCCTGATTTACTGTTATGATGGTGTCCACAATAAGAATTTATTTTTGGCTGACTCATCTTAGTGTTTTTTTGTGAAGATATGTCATCTGCTGAACCCCTTCATGAAGCAAGTACCTTCCTGCCAAACGGCACAAAAAATACAAGTTACCAATCATATGGTATGTATAGCATAGAATTTGCTGAGCTGGTTTACTATATTGAGAATGTCGGTGCAAATGAAGAAATGAAGTCTGTCTTTAGTTTTAAATAAACTGTACTCCTGCCACCTAGATCAACTGAGCCAGGAACAGCAGGGATGTGCAAAGAATGTTAGAGAGGCAGGGGCTGAAATGTCTGAAAGGCCCTTTTGGTGGAAATATCGAAAATAGCTGACACACCGCTCAGCTATTTTCGGTGCTTGATACCACACTGAACTAATCAAGTCAATATCGATCGCGAGGATGTTCCGCGTTAACGTATGTGGACGTCCTGAAGAAGGATGCGGGAGCTGAAAGCTCTTCGGAGCTGGCCGGGTGTATGGAGAACCGGAACGATTGGAGACTCCGATGGAAGCTCATCTGAGGACGACCGAGGGAGAGAAAAAACGCATTCATGGTGTGTAGAGGGCACTTTTTACAGACAAACAAAAGGGCAGGGGCTCAAGACCCCTTTGATGTCTATGTGTGCCTGAGGAACAGACATCAAGGGTTAACTCCACACATTTAAAGAATAGGGTTAGGGTCAATACCTGTGTCCTGAAAAATCAACCAGCAGAACATATCTCCTTGGCAGCCTTTCATGCCAATAAGCTGCAACCAAAGTTATCCCTGCCATCTCAGCTCTCCTTCCCCTATTCCCTGATGACTCAAAATCAGTGGCCATGATTCATCATGCAATGAATGTTATCAATCAAGCAGTACAGAGGGTACATCCAGGACAAGTACAGTACCTGTTGTGACTTTGGACCTATTTAGCCAAACAAATACAGTGGAATTGGCCCCTTTCACATGGAGAAGGAGAAGCTCATTTTGTGATTGACTTAGGAGGACTGCATATTGAGATGGCGGCTCTCAAGATACTGGGGGACTGGCTAGAAGGTAGTGGTTGAATGGAAGCCATTGTCCAAGCGAACATGGCGAGTTGCAGAGTCCTTTCTGAAAGCTTCAACCAAAAGAAAGACTTATTGTGGACACTAATAAGTAACATAACAGTACATTAGGCCCCAGCTAGCGGGATGGCATGAAATATGCTTGAAATTTAATTCCGCATAATCTCATCTATTTCATGCAATCCTCACTGAATTGACAATTAACTATTCCAATGAACAGTTTATGATGTTGTACACATTATCAATAGAATCCTTGGCCATCAAAACATAGGTGTAGACAATACCTATTCTGTATTATCATGTTAGGTTCAGGAGTTATGACGCAAAATACATTAATTTGGTAATGGTGGAAATTAAAATGGCCACCATGGCCACCAGGGGGCGTTTTTGCGATGGCTCCATATCTGAAAATTTTCAGTGCCCCAAACTGTACAAGTGTACCAAATTTCACACTTTTATGAAAAAGTGGATAATGTTTGGACAAAACCATGGGACTACCTCACAACATCACTGAATTGAACATTAACTATTCACCTGAACAGTTTATGATGTTTCACATGATATCAATGAAATCCTTGACCATCAAAGCATAGGTGTAGACATCACCTATTCTGTATTATCATGTTTGGTTCAGGAGTTATGATGCAAAATACATTAATTGGTAATGGTGGAAATTAAAATGGTCGCCATGGCCACCAGGGGGAGTTTTTGCGATGGCTCCATATCTGAAAATGTTCAGGGCCCCAAACTGTACAAGTGTACCACATTTCACGCTTTTATGAAAAAGTGAATAATGTTTGGACAAAACCACGGGACTACCTCACACCATCACTGAATAGACCATTAACTATTCACCCGAACAGTTTATGGCATTTTACATGATATCACTGAAATCCTTGACCATCAAAACATAGGTATAGACATCACCTATTCAGTATTATCATGTTTGGTTCAGGAGTTATGTTGCAAAATACATTAATTGGTAATGGTGGAAATTAAAATGGCTGCCATGGCCACCAGGGGGCGTTTTTGCGATGGCTCCATATCTGAAAATGTTCAGGGCCCCAAACTGTACAAGTGTACCAAATTTCACGCTTTTATGAAAAAGTGAACGATTCACCTAAAATCTGACCTCAATCCTCCGTACTAATACATATCTATCTATAAATGCGAGAAGTCTCTGCGTGTCTGCGTGTATGTAATCCGCGTATCTCGAGAACCGTTCGTCCCACCGGCTTCAGATTCGGCACGCGCGTTCCCCGCCGCGGCACGGAGTGCAGTGCCGGGTCTCGACCCGACCCGGCGCGCGGTTTTCCCGAACCGGCGCGAAACGTTCGGAATCTCCTTATGCGGGGTTGATTGTTGACATCAGGCTGTTCCGGAGGAAATCGGCGAAAGCTCTGACTCATTGTGACATCACTTCATAAAAGGCTCTGACATCACGTACGCCACATGAGTCAAGGGCATGAAATGACGTACGCCACATGAGTCAACAAAAAATCTCTGTGAGTGTGTATGTATGTATGTAATCCGCGTATCTCGAGAACCGTTCGTCCCACGGGCACGCGCGTTCTCCATATATGGGCATAAAATGAATGCCCCCATATATGGGCATAAAATGGATTGCAGACAGACAGATACAGATATCTCCATATATGGACATAAATGGACAGAGGCAAACAGATGGTCAAAGATCTCCATATATGGGAATAAAATGGACGCAGACAGACAGATACAGATATCTCCATATATGGGCATAAATGGACACAGGCAAACAGATGTTCAAAACGGGTCCTATGACAACAGGTATAATGAGGTTTGCATTAAAGGGGGAACCGGCACTGTGTCTGCAACACAGTTGGAGGCACAGACAGATACTCCATATATGGGCATAAAATGGACGCAGATAGACAGATATCTCCATATATGGGCATAAAATGGACCCAGAACTATAACTGCAGTGATCTCCATATATGGACATAAAATGGACGCCGACAGACAGACAGACAGATACAGATATCTCCATATATGGGCATAAATGGACACACGCGCGTTTTTTCCGAAACGGCGCAAAACGTTCGGAATCTCCTTATGCGGAGCTGATTGTTGACATCAGGCTGTTCCGGAGGAAATCGGCGTAAGCTCTGACTCATTGTGACATCACTTCATAAAAGGCTCTGACATCACGTACGCCACATGAGTCAACAAAAAATCTCTGTGAGTGTGTAATCCGCGTATCTCGAGAACCGTTCGTCCCACCGGCACGCGCGTTCTCCATATATGGGCATAAAATGAATGCCCCCATATATGGGCATAAAATGGATTGCAGACAGACAGATACAGATATCTCCATATATGGACATAAATGGACAGAGGCAAACAGATGGTCAAAGATCTCCATATATGGGCATAAAATGGACGCAGACAGACAGATACAGATATCTCCATATATGGGCATAAATGGACACAGGCAAACAGATGTTCAAAACGGGTCCTATGACAACAGGTATAATGAGGTTTGCATTAAAGGGGGAACCGGCACTGTGTCTGCAACACAGTTGGAGGCACAGACAGATACTCCATATATGGGCATAAAATGGACGCAGATAGACAGATATCTCCATATATGGGCATAAAATGGACCCAGAACTATAACTGCAGTGATCTCCATATATGGACATAAAATGGACGCCGACAGACAGATACAGATATCTCCATATATGGGCATAAATGGACACAGGCAGACAGATGGTCAAAACGGGTCCAATGAAAACAGGTATAATGGGGTTTGCATTAAAGGGCGGGGCATTCATTCCCTATTTACATTGTTCCGAGTTGGCCAGGTCGCCGACTAGACGCTGGGCCGCCCGAAGGGCGGCCCAGCTTCTAGTTATTATTAATAAAGGATAAAACAAAATAAAAAGTCCATATATGGTCATTCCCAGAAAAAGACAAAAAAAGAACATGGAGAATTCTGATGTCATTAATCCCAGGCCGAAAATGAGAACTGTAGATTATATTTTGGTATGATAACCCTTTCTGAGACACGGCTAAATTGGTGTTATCAGCCGCTAGAGTTGGTTAGGGTAGGGTTATCATACCAAAATATAATCTACAGATATTGAGCTTTTCAAAAATGCATGATAAAACCTTTGTCACCTTTTCGATACCGACATCTCGTATGGTCCATGGACTAATATGGAGATCCACAGGCATCAAACCAAGGCCCTAACTCACCAAGGCTCTGCTTGGCATTACTTACGTATGTTTTATGCCCATATATGGAGATTCCTATATTGTCAATATTGAGGACATTATTAACACATCTGCCGCCTTACACGTTTATAAACGTTCTATTTTGCCCAGCTATCTACCGCCTTACACGTTACTGTACGTTCTACCGTTTTTGGCCACTGGGGGGCACTGTTCACTAATATATGAGACAGCAATGTGTTCACAGCTCTTTGGGCAGCCTGTGATGCTGATAAAAAATTATAAAAATGTTATTCATGTAATCAGCTTTCTGCACACCTTCTTCAAGATGGCTGCCAAAATGGCCACCATCCACATGCTGTAATTGTTTGTGTGTGTTAATCTAAAAATAGATTTTTCTTGGGGTTGATTATATTTTTCTGCCAACTGCAAGGGGGCAATGGACATCTTCTGAGAGCTTATTTTGTTTTCAAAAAATGTTTAATTTTTTTTTTATTTTCATTTTAATTTTTTGTAAAAAGCCGGGCAGTACCAAGATAGATTTTTTTTTAACCCTTGGCAGGCATTGTGTTAAGGATATTATGTTATCAATATTAAGGACATATATGGGAATGCCCATATGTGGTAATGTCCATATATGGGCATGTTTTGACATAATATAACTATCATGAAGGGGTCTCCATATATGAGTAACTGGTCCCATATACATCACTGGCTAGATGGCCAAGAATTGGCGCGACCTCGCCCGAGGGGAGGCGACGAGGCGAGGTCGCATGTTACCCTGAGGTCGCAAGTACCCTGAGGTGTCTTACTAGTATACTGTTGCTGAATCATAACCAAATGTTCTTTCTTCTGGTGATTTCCACAGAGCACCACAGGGAGAGGTCTACAGAGTCTAGAGAGATGGCCTCCCAAACATATTCAACGTTGTCAGAGGAACAGCGAGAGACGGACGAGGGACGTGGACTGTTTGATGCAACGATGCAACCTGTTGTAAAGTTGTACAGGATAGGTATGTACTTTTTTTTCTTCTTTTTTACTGTGGTTTAAACCTATGGTAATGTTGTACAGGATAGGTAAGTACTGTTTTATTTACCGTAGTTTAAACCTATAGTGAAGTTGTACAGTAATGTTTTAATGAATACAGGAATTCAAGCCCAAATCACGCTCGCCCCGGGTCAATTGTCGGCGACCTTGGAACGGTCGCCACCAGGTATTCCTAAACACAACTTATATGTTGCATTTAGGAATACCTAACCTAACCTTATTGGATCATCCTGATGATATTATACTTAATTGCAGACTGGTGTTGCACAACAAATAGCTTTTCAATTTACAAGTCAACTGAAATCTATAATGCATTGGGGAAATCTCGCTTTTGCGAACGATTTCGACCGGAGTGTTAGCGACTCACTCCACGGAGGTTAGGGTGAGGGTTAGAGTCGGGTGTCGAAAAGATGACATGTAGTAACAGCGACACGCTCCCTAATGCATCACGATCTAACATGTTTAGAACTTGCAGATCAGTTCTTGTCTAGGGCCATGAATCAGACGGTGGCAGAGTATGATGCGTTGGTGGTGGGTGTGTTAAGCTATAGGTAAACATCAGGTCAGACTTGGAAACAAAACAAAAGAGTAAAGGAGGAGAGAAAAAGACAGATGCATGCATTGCAGGTTGAGGACAAGATGAGGATTTAAGGCCAGTAAGAAAGGTCTGGTTCAACTATGATGTCATTCGGAACTCCTGAAAAGCATTCCCCGAATTAGAGTTGGGAGAGCTACATGTCGGAAAGTAGTAACTCTCCGACAAAAAGTTCAGTTTTGGAGAGACTGTGGACAGGTCTTAAGGATTCAACTTTTTTTCATATGGAACTTTGCATGAGAAAACAGTGTGGGCTCACATGTAACACCATGTATGGGCACAAAGATCTACCTTTTGGCTGCACCTCATTGGCTAAGGGCCTTGCATTTGTACTCTCGGTGCAAAGACAGTGTCTTACATAATTTTTAGAAGAACTTGACTGATAGATAAAAAATGAAGATAACATATGTGTGCTCGCTTTCAGTGAGCCCACAATTATGAGAGAGTTCAAATGGAACCAAATGGAACCTTACAGGTTGATTTGGAATGGCCATTTGGAACCACCTCAAGGAACCAGGGTCCCTGGACCACACCTTGAGGTCCACTGGTATAGCAGAGTGTTTCCAGTGAGCCAACATGCACAATAGTTGCACCCTGACTCTGTTTGACAAGAATGGAACTGAGCCTTCATTATTATCATTAGCAACACCTTTGAAGAAAGTATGAAGGAGGCCCAATTTATTGTCTCCACCAGCCGAAAGGCATGGCTGTTTTCGCATCCGTCCGTGCGTCTGTCTGTTAACAGTTATCTCCAGCGCCGTTGGCCCAGTCGCTGCCAAACTGTGCACACACACACTCCATGGATGCCAATTCTAAACCTCTGCCCCAAATCTTTCACATGGGCCTGTTCAAGCGCCACCAGGAGGCCGATTTTTGCAAAACTAACTTTTGACAGTATTCCTACAGATTTTGTCAAAAAATCACACAAATCGGTAGACAGTATCTCTACAGTCAAGTGATCGACATGGATCTGTCCAATTTTCCATAATCCATCCTGATTAGGGATGGAGCCCCAAACAAGGGTAGTATAGCTCAATAACCCGATAACAGATTTATTGAGTACCCAGTGTCAATATGCTTTGTGATTATCAAGCTTGTTATCGAGCATAGCGGTCCATGATCTCACATTTAGACAATCTAGACAAAAGGCAATCAAGACATTATTACAGTACTATCCATAATATAAAGCCATTTAACACTTATTGCACACTAATGAATGATTTTTAAGGATATTTAATGATATGTGTTACTTTTGTCAATTGTTATCTTCATAGATGGTGGTCAGCAACAAATTCACAGTCGCAACAACAGGCCAATAAAAAAGAAAATACCAGTTCTGTTCAGAATTTATCGTCTCATATCTTTCCTCAAAATATTAGAAAATGCTCAATAGTGGGCTCGATAAAAGCCCGGCTGAATAAGCAGAATCGATAAGGTGCTCATTATCAATAAAAATTAACAAGCTCTGTCCCTAATCCTGATTGGCTAAAACTGACTACCAAGGTTTTCAGGATTGGTCAGTTTTGAATAAAATGCCTGAAATTATGAACACAGTGTGCAATTTTGGTGAAATTTTGCATGCACATTCCCAACAGGCAGAGGAATAAATGCCACTTAATAAAAAATCTAATCAGCCTTGTGGTGGCGCTATAACAGGCCGATTTGTGTTTTTACCTATAACTGCACTGATCAGTGTACAACTTTGTATGTGCACTCCCTAGAGGCCAAGGAAAAACCTTTGCCCTGCTTTTTCATATCTGCCTTTTGTAAAAGTACTTTTTTTCCCTCTTATTCCTTGAGATTGTATCCAAAAATCATGCAAATCAGTACACGGTATCTCTGTAGTCATGTGATCAAGACGGATCTGTCCGATATTTTATATTGCATCCTAATTGGCTAACATTGCCTTCCAAAGTTTTCAGGATTGGTCCATTTTTAAATTAAATACTTAAATCATGAACGCAGCTTTTGATTACAGAGAAATTCTGCACGGACGTTCCCACTAGGTCAAGGAACAAATGCCACCCTTTTCACATTGGCCTGTTATAGCACCGCCAGCTGGTTGACTTTTGCCAAACTAATTTTTGTAACAAAATGCCTCAAATCATGCATGCAGCGTCACATTGCTGCTAAAGTACTAAGAAGACATTGCATCCTTTTCATATTTCGCGCCTCCAGGACCTACCTGACCTGAGAGCACTGCTTCTAGTTTCCAACGAAGTGATCAAGATTAAGAGGTACAATGGCAGCGTAGTAACTTGTTTCGGAATGAGAGAAACACCAAGGAAGAAGGGAGTCATTAGTGGCGTGCCACTGACGGTTGAAATGTCAGCAATTAGGCTTGCAAAGCTGGTGTCATACTGGGATGCCCCTCCCCCGGCAGCCATTTTGAGAGGGTCAGGGGATATATACTAGCTTTAGTAGCAGGGCTTGACATTAACTTTTTGAGGCACAGTGTCATCTGGGCAAGTACATTTCCCAATCACTTGTCCAGGCACAAAAGTAACTGGACAATTTGCCATTTCAGTCTTTTTTATTCTTTTTTTCCCCTTTTTTTTATACATATAAATAAGACCCCCTTGGCCCCCTCCACTCCACAGTCCATAGTCTGCATGTGAAAAAAAGTGAAACCAAAAGCCACAAGTATATTTAATTATTTTTCCTTAAATCTTTATCCCACGATTTTGTAACCCCTTTTTCACCCAGGGTCAAGTACATTTTTAATGTACTTGTTCATAAGGATGTATAGTTGTCCCGGACAACAGGACAAGCCTATGAGCCTTTCTGCAGCGCAAAAAAAAAAATCAAATAAAAAAATAAAGTTGAGCCTCAATGCATGCATGCAGCGTACTAGCTATAAGGAACATTTTTAAATGTACTTGTGGCTTTTGGGCTCACTTTTTCTGTGACGCTCCTAGAAGCTTTGTGCTGTATAGATTATGGACTGTGGAGTGGAGGGGGCCAAGGAGTCTTATTTATTTGTATAAAGAAACAAAATAAAAAAATAAACTGTGAAATGGCAAATTGACAAAGTGACTTTTGTGCCTGGAAAAGTGAAAGGGAAATGTCTGCCTCAAAAAGTGAATGTCAAGCCCTGCTACTATAGCTGTGGCTTTTGGTTTCACTTTTTCTGTCATGCTCCTAGCAGCTTTGTGCTGTATGCAGACTATGGACTGTGGAGTGGAGGGGCCCAAGGGGGTCTTATTTATTTGTCCAAAAAAATAATAAAAAAATAATAAAAAGACTGTCCAGATGACACTGTGCCTCAAAAAGTTAATGTCAAGCCCTGCTACTATAGCTAGTATATATCCCCCGACCTTCTCAAAATGGCTGCTGGGGTAGGGGCATCCCAGTATGACACCAGCTTTGCAAGGCCAATTGATGATAGTAACACTGTGTATGAGGCCAGGAGGATGTCAAGATTCAAAGATGGAAAGAAGGAGCTCAGCACGTCTGTATGTGTTACTTTTGAAACAGAGCTACCAGACAGAATGTACATTGAACATGTGAGCTATCGAGATAGGCCGTTCGAGAAAGCACCACTGAGGTGCTTCTGCTGCCAGAAATATGGGCTAAAGAAAATGTGGAAGGTGTGTAAAGGAAGATTGTAACAGTAAATTTGAGGAGGATCAAGTGCCAGTCAAGTGTACTTACTGCGGTGGAAACCATTATGCAGGATCTGCACAGTGTCCGCAAAGAATAAAGGAAGTAAAGGTCAATAAGATGAGGAAAGAAAAGAACATGTCATATGTGGAAGCAGTGAAGAGTCTGGAAGGGAAGGAAAATGGTGCACAAGGAATCAGAGGAAAAAAGGAATGGAGCTGAACAAGTCATCAGATTTGACAAGAAGAGATTTCTTGCATTTATTGCAACTAGCCCTTACCCGTTCAAAGATATGAGCTCCAAAATGATGTGCAGTGTGTGGGTTATGGGATGTGCACTGTGCATACAGTATATGAGGGATGGAAAGTAACTTTAACTGGTGCTTGCATGATGTAGGAGCATCAATGTAAGAAACCCGTTTCGTTTAATGGCTACAGAGATACTGTCCCCCCCCCCCCCCCCCCCCCCCCCCGCCCACCCGCCTGCACACACACCCGCCTGCCTGCACACACACACACACACACACACACACACACACACACACACACACACACACACACACACACACACACACACACACACACACAGAGCTGGTTAAACATTTTGCCTCATGCTAGATGCAGAATAGATGTGCCTCATGCTAGATGCAGAATAGATAGTAGATACACCATAAAAATGCTAATATACAGCATATGATTTGTGAAAGTGACAAACGGGCTTCACATTTATGTCAGGTGTGTTCATATGCTAATGGTGATGCGATTTCAGATCAATTGCTCCAGCCACTGAGGAGAAACGCTGTTTCAGACAGACAGACAGACAGACAGACAGACAGACAGACAGACAGACAGACAGACAGACAGACAGACAGACAGACAGACAGACAGACAGACAGACAGACAGACAGACAGACAGACAGACAGACAGACAGACACTCACTCAGACATTCGCAAAATTATAGTATAGATGGTGATCAACTGTGCAGTAGCAATACCAAGCAAATCAGAGAGAATCAAGATGGTGTTGGATGCAGCTAGGCGCTTCCTAGACATTAATGAGAAGATCTGGATGATGTACTAAGAGAGGAATCTGCGCCGACTCTGACAGCAATGTCGTTGTCATAGATTGGCCAATGTTGGGAAGGGATATATATATATATATATATATATATGTATGTATATATATATATATATATATATATATATATATATATATATATATATATATATATATATATATATATATATATATTGGGAGGGCACTGTATATTAATTGGGCACTGTATATTAATTGCACTAAGAAGCTGAAACTCAGCACAAATGAACTGTATTACACACTCCAGTCTAGCTGGTGGCGGTAATGCACCTTAAATGGTTTGCCAACCACCATTAAACACCAATGAAGAAGAGGAAGAAGAAATGGAACATAGTACTAGGCAATAGATATCTTCAGCAAATAAGAAAATGGAAGCACTTGTAAACAGAAGAACAAAAAGAAAAACAGTGCAAAAAAGTAAATACAATAGAGGGGTGAGGGTGAGGTTTGGCTATGTTTAAAAGTTACCAGTTTCGAGCGGCTTCCGCCTGTAAGTGGTTTTCAGGGAGGTTTTACAGGATGCTACTTTGATGGTATAGCAGGAGAACAAGGTTGACCCATAAACTCATAATAAGTATAGAGACGGCACCGGATATCCCCGCCCGTCCACTTGCATTGAGTTGCTCACCCAGTGCATGAGTTGATTTCACCCCTTCCGGGTTGTAAAATGTGACGTAGTAGGGCCTAAGTGACGCATTTTGTGTCATCGAGTTTGTTCATGGACGCGCCGGGGCACAAGTCATGAATGGGCACTGCCGCTATATGAACGTGCTGGGGCTCAAATCATGAATGCGCACCGCCGCTCGCCTCGAGTACGAGCTCTGTTGTAAAGGGGGAAAAAAGGAAAACGCCACCCCAGTAGCGGCCAGTACAAGGCTCTTCTCCCCGCTTGTGGAGCAGTCTGCTTGGATTAGATCTACAGAACGTCCCGCTGGACGGAGGAACCGCCTGGAAGTGGATTCTACAATGAATTAGTTAATAGATTAGCATTTAGAATAGAATAACTATTCCATCAAAATAATTGTGTTTCAGAAATGTATTTTGTGTGGCCCAATTCATATTAGAAACCGGTTTTGTTTTCTTAGATTAATAATTATTGTAATCTGTTGTATAACAAATGCTTTCATTCACTTTATATGGGTATAGTGTTAGTGATTTTACTTTGGTAGGTCTGTTTGCATTCAAAGGGACTTACTTTTGCTCTAGTACACTCTGTTGTACAACATGATTCAATTTGATATTTTTTGTAAAAACAAAAAGGTTTTGTGAAAGTGTTTTATGAATACTATATTTTTCCGATAGTAATATTAATCATTGCCATAGAGTGTTTTTATATGAGTTGTGTATTTATATGAGTTAATATCCATTTTGATACAACACCTTGTAAAAAAATCCATAACCCTAACCCATTAACATTACACGTAAAAAAAAAAATAATAATAATTGAATTCGGACTTTAAGAAGGCAATGAAAAGTCAATGGTGGGCAGCCTGCTGTCAAAATGACGAAAACCAATCTTTAAAATAGTAATAATTATGAGCAAACCAACAGTTTTATTAGAACAATGTTGATGTAAGTAAGAGATTTGCAAAGGTATCTATATTTAATAAACACAGAATAAGAAGTAATAAGAATTAAGTCACAAGGGTATTTCTTGGTTTAATGCGGTGTGCTCCGCTCCGGGGAGGGACAGAGGATTCAGTTGTCTGGAGTGGAGGGGGCGGAGCCAAAATGCACTTTCATGTTTCTGGCCCCAAATGGCCGCCATGCTTCAGCCCTCCCCAAGGTTATAGGGGCTTGGTTTGACCCTTTGTTTAAGTTGACTCTGGGTTGGATGTGATCTGTGGCACTGCCTCTAGTGTTGTAATTGTGGACATCCTTGACATTTTTAAAGTATTGTCAGGTACATGGGTATCGTGGTGGTGTAGTGCAGGGGTTTTCAAAGTGGGTGACGGTTAGGGATGCGGTATCGGTACTCGTGGTATCGGTACTCGACCCGATACAACCCTATTTTGCTGTACTCGTACTCGCCAGATACTTCTCACGGCAGCGCCCGATACTCTGCTGGGGCGTCACAAGGGGGAGAAAAGTGGGACTGAGTTACTAGGGCTCAAGGTGAAAGCCAGGGCCTTAATTATTTTATACTTTTGCTATTGAAAAATAGCAGATATGCAAGCTCACAGTGCCGCACTGCGAACGAGGCACCAGTGCTCCAACGATACAGCTGCGACCACTTAAAGGCATCAGCATCACGGCATGCCTTGTTGCGCTAAACTTACCTCTAAAGTTGAATCTCTTTCATATATCCTTCACCACCTCACGCAAATTGCAAAGTATAGGCTACTGTAGGTAAGTTAAACTTCCCACTAGAAAGCTGTGTGTGTGTTTGTTTGTTTGTCACTGTCGCTCTTGTCTTGAAAGCTCGCTCTCTCGGTGAAGTGTGTGTCTGTCTGCAGGGACGTGCAGAGACATTTTAGAGAGGCAGGGGCTGATATTTCTAGAAGGCCTTTTGGTGGACAATTCTCTTGAATGCAGCCTTCAGTTATGGTATGGAAAGGGCCCGGGGACATTTGCATTTTTTACCATAGTAAAAAAATGCATTCATGGACACTTTTTACAAACTGATCTGGCAGGGGCTCAAGCCCCCTTTGATGTCAAATTGTCAATGTGTGTACGTGCCTGCCTGCCAGTGTAGCAAAAGACGATTGATTGAAGAGAATAGAGATTCTGTGGGCTTCGCCACCTAGTGGCGGAAGAAATGACCTCTGGGAACTCAGATTGCTGTGGGCTAAATCAATGAATGCATTTCTGAGAATACCAGAAAAAAAGAATAATTTGACATTATGTTATAGTTGCGGATGAGGATGGATGCGGATATATAAATTGGATAATATATTTTTTTAGAGGGAAAAAAAAAAGCGTAATTTAAATACATTTTGTATTATTAATTGTACTCGTATCGGTACTCGGTATCGGCGAGTACTCAACATGAAGTACTTGTACTCGTACTCGGTCAGCAAAAAAGTGGTATCGGGACATCCCTAGTGACGGTGCCGCGACTGCAGTTAAAATCGCTAAAATATGCTATGAATATAAGGTGCTGGGAGTGAAAATTATGAATATAACGTTGGGGTGCCTCGGATGAAAAATAATTATAGCTGTCAAAAGTATCGCGTTAACGGCGGTAATACATTTTTGGGATTAATTAAATTAACGCATGCGAAGCATAACTGGCCCATTCACTGCAGCCGATAACACAGCTGCCCTCTGCAACGCAGCCTGCTCACCCCCTCCCCCTTCCACACACTCACTGAGTGAGCAGAGGGGGAGACACTAGCAGAAAAAAAGTTGTTTAACCTCTTGGAAACATTGCTGCCACTGGATTAATAACTGATCATCGATACATCTCAAATAGAGATCTACTACTACCTTTGGCTGTTCAATTGGAGAGGACAACAGCAACACATTGAAATCCACGATTTTAGGCTCCAACTGCTTGCATTAGATCCAGAGAAATGGTCGCGATGCGTGATCATTTGTCTTCAACACTGCGCATATTTGCCAGCTATCCTAGGCTGTGCAACATAGGTTAACGGAGCTCGTTGACCCTGATTTGACCGGAATTGACATAGGCAATCGGCACAGTCTGGCTTGTGCTGCGTGTGTCAACTGAATGAATTATCTGTAGCCCAAACAGATATCAAGTAATCATCTCCCCCTCATGCTAAAATGACTTAAGTTCCACTTCTCCCCAAAATGTATTTTCCATCATGAATGACAAGCCTACTATTGTTGTATTTAGGCTCTTTATTTTCCAATAATTAAACTATAAGCCTGTGTTTTATTGCTAAACAATAAATGGTCAATAAGGTAGCTTACTCTAAAATAATCCATCCATCTTCAACCGCTTATTCGGCATCGGGTCGCTAGGATAACAGTTCCTTAATAATAATAATTAAAATAAATAATACTAATGATTATGATAAACATACATACATACAGTACATACTGTATAAACGTATCTGCCTTATTTCGCCTTTATCTTTCCATTTCCACAACAATATACAGACAGAAATGGCATATTTTGGACATAGTTCGATTCGTGATTAATCATGATTAATTAATGTTTAAGCTGTGATTAATCTGATTACAGTTTTTTTATCATTTGACAGCCCTAAAAAAAAAGAAATCTATATATACCGTAAATCACCAATTAATTGCCCGGTGGCAAACTGCCCCCGGGTCCCATATATCCGCCCGGGGTCTGACCCCATTTTGCGCAATAAACGCCTGTTTCAAATAAGCGCAAGGTTCGTATAAGCGCCTGGGCCGTTATTTGCAATTAATATTATCCTTATTAGGTTTTATGTAAGAGCCCGGGCTATTATTTGTTTGGTTGTTTGGTATTATTTGCTATTTATTTAACTTAACTGGTCATTTATGTTGCATGGCAGTGGTGCGCTGAAAACAGCAAATCTACAAGCTCACAGCAGTGCTGTGACAGCACGTTGCAACGCACCGCACTCGCTGTGCGTTGCTACGGGTCATATTATGTTGCATGACGGTAGTGCGCTGAAAACAGCAAATCTACAAGCTCACAGCCCTGTGGACAGACACTTCTATGCCAAATGTATATGGTGTCCAGCCCAGTGCTGCGCTACCATGGCGCGCAGTGTGCGTCGGGGAACAGATTGCCAAAGGACACCAAAAAAAGAGAGAGGAAAAAAAGAAAAGGAGTCTGCTGCTCTCTGCGCACTGACCATCATTCATTACTGTCTAAAACGTTGCTATAATGCAAAGTTTACGTGAGTAGGCTACTTTAATGGCAAAACGTTGTGATGGAGAACGACTGGCCAATAAAGAACAGCTGGATCAGAATAACTTATTACCTACTGTTGCTGCCTCTTATCCAGTCCGCATTTTGAAGAAGTAATCCATTATTTTGAGGTTCAAGGGGAAAGCAGAAGGCTTAATCATAATGCAATACCATAATGGTTTAATGTCAGGATAGTGGAGCTGTTCAGTGGTCATGTCAGCGAGTCCAGTCAGAACAGCACCAGCTGCAGGACTTCTGCGCTAATTGGGTCGTTGACTCGTTGAGCTAGATGCTCTTTGCTGGCATGCGGTAATTGACTATTTTGGAGAAAGATTCCCTTAGTATAAATATAGTATATATATATTTTTAAAAGGCTTTCATACACTCTTGATATTTTTTAAATGAGGTTTGGTCTAATAGATCGCAATGTGCTATTTTCTGGGTGTTCATAACAATTAAAATAATAACAATAATAATTATAACATTTATTATAACATTTTGATTATTATTACTATTATATAGTTTGAGAAAGAAAATTTTACCAAATAATGGCCCAGTGCTGGCCAGTGCCAAAATAAATAAAAGCCTGTTACCATATATGTGTGTGTGTGTGTGTGTGTGTGTGTGTGTGTGTGTGTGTGTGTGTGTGTGTGTGTGTGTGTGTGTGTGTGTGTGTGTGTGTGTGTGTGTGTGTGTGTGTGTGTGTGTGTGTGTGTGTGTGTGTGTGTGTGTGTGTGTTGTGTGCCCCGAGCCAAAAAAGTACCACACACTGGTGTAGTGCATCTTGTACACCAGGCCCATTGCAAGATGCCGTACTCTGTCATCTACTCTGAGCCACTCCACACTTGACTGATCAGGGGTTGAGTGGCCGATTGGCAACTGGAAGGTTTCCAGTCCGATCCCAGGTTCACCCACAGTTAATGTTCAAGTTAACACATTGGATGCCATTATTTTGGTAATTGTTTGGCTATAGAGGTCCACTATTTACTTTCGCTTTATTTTTAAGAGCCCAAAAGAGCCCCTGAAGCCACAATCGTGTCCATGTTGTGGAAATTCACGATTTAAAATGGCAGATTAGTTTGTTTACTTTTGGTTGCAAAACTAAACTTCTGGCTCCTTAACAAGTTGTTGACTTGCATGGTTTCTTCCGCCATTGGTGTGTCAATGGGTGAATGCAATGCACAATCTAGGTAAAGTGCCTTGAGAAAATAGTGCTATTTAAATGCACCATTTACCATCCAAAGGAAGCTTAACAGACCAAATATTTGAATTGATTTGATTACGATAAATCGCTGCACCCCTAATATATATTACAATGTTACTCTCTACTAGGGGTGCCATGGTTCACGGTATAAAACCGAACCGTACGGTACGCCCTGCACGGTACCCGAACCGTACGCCTTCATGTGAACCGCGGTCTTTTTGTGTTTGCAAATTAATTAATTTCTTACAGCTGGACAGCCACTGTGCATCGTGCACAAGACAATCTCCACTAAACCCCGCTCCGCAAGTAAACACGCACTCATGTCCCATCACCGTAGCCCCCACCTACTCTGTAACAAGAGCCGACATTCACACTCGCAGCAGAGCAAAGCAGTTGAGTCCTCACAGAGACAGAAAAACAAAACGAAGCCAGTCTTGCTAGTCGAAGCTGTGCAGTGCGGAGCGCATAGTTGTTGTAACATGGAGAACAAGTCCAGGAGAAATCTGCTTGTTGTTGTTAGTCCCATACATCATTACAGTCTGTTTTTGGACTGACCATAGCAGGCAGCGTTAGCAAGCAACAAAGCCAAACGTAGCGTAGCCCCAAGCCAGAGTGTCAGACACCCGCTAGCCTCACTGACTGACTGAGTGGAGGCACAACGCATGGTGAGTGTTGTTGCCATGTCTGATTATTATAAGCCACATTGAGCTTGTTTTATGTAAAGTTGCTTGTAGGCTAAATAATGGTGGATGCGGTGGTGAGCTTGTAGATCGGCTTGGCCACTTTCAAATAGCCGACGTGTATAGGTTTAACGACCTCACGTGGCCTATATTCAATTATTTAAGCATTGTTTTCATAGATCTGGTTGCTTATTCCTCTCGCAAAGTTTGGCAACACAGTGAACACACCCGTCTATTTTGGTTATAGTAATGAAAACTTACAGAGGCTATTTGCTCAAGCTTGTAGCCTACTATAGTATCTCTTGTTGTGTGCAAAATAATTTGTTCATAAATAAAGCACTTTGAAACTGAAGACGATGGCCAATATTGATGATAATGATAATAGAAAAGAAAATCATTTTTCCCCCTTTTTATTTTATTTTATATTATTATTATTATTTAACCCACCTTTAGGCTAAGAGGCACTGTCATAATTCAATTTGCTTAGAAGCAAAATAAAAATAGATTTTTGGAAAGTATTTTTTTTTTAATGCAAAACACGCACCGAACCGTACCGAAACCGTGACCCCAAAACCGAGGTACGAACCGTGGGCTAAACGAACCGTGGCACCCCTACTCTCTACCAACTGTGAGAGATAGCCAACACACTTTTTCATATAAATATGCAACGATGGGTGTGTAAACCATCGGCAGTAATAAATCATAGAGCACTGTGGCAAGTCTTATTAAAGTCCTTATTGTATTCCTTCATTGCAGACCAGTGTGCGGAGTCCAGCCTGAAGGTGAAGATGAGTTGGAGTGTTTCTGTTAAACAGGAACCTGAAAACCACCTGGACAACAGTACGTTTCATGCTCTCTCCATCTCTCCCTTTTTTTGTAAGGTTTATTAGTTACAAAGAGCACACAGATCCAAACTGGAATTTACTCCAAGCATGGATTGGTAAATTATAATATTTGCACCAACACCTTTTTTTTGTTTTTAATGAATGTGAGTGAATAGACTTGTGGTTTGGAAATGGATAATGTATTTAGAGCTGAAGGTCTTCCAACTACCAAAGCTATAAAACACAGCATACGTGTGTGAAATAATAAAGTTACACCCTTAATGTTGTTCCCCCCCAGCTGTCCTGCCCCTCCCTGTGTGTAAAGAGGAGCTGGACCAAGAGGAACCACAACCTCCACAGATTAAAGAGGAACAGGAGGAGCTTCTACAAGAGGAGGCTGATGGATCAACGGTGACATTACTAGCAGTGAAAAGTGAAGGTGATGATGAAAACAGAGAGACAGAGGCTGTAGCCAGCACCTTTACTGAACACAATAAAACACAAGCTGATTTAGAGGACTGTGGAACATCACAACCAACTGGTGGTGATCAGCTCCTCTCTCCACACTGTTCTCAATCTGACGACGAGTGTGGCAAAATATTTAAGCGTAAGGAACATCTGAAGAGGCACACAGTTGTTCATAGAGGGAAAAAGCCCTTTACTTGTACAGTTTGTGGTAAAGGCTGGGGTCAGAGTGGTGATTTAAAAGTACACATGAGGATTCATACAGGGGAAAAACCCTTTACTTGTACAATTTGTGGTAAAGCATTTAATCAAAGGAGTGCATTCAAACGACACACAAGGATTCATACAGGGGAAACCCCCTTTACTTGTATAGTTTGTGGTAAAGCCTTTAGTCGAAGTGATTGGTTAAAACAACACAGGAGGACCCATACAGGGGTAAAACCCTTTACTTGTACAGTTTGTGGTAAAGCCTGTAGTCAAAGTGATGAGCTAAAAGTACACATGAGGACTCATACAGGGAAAAAAACCTTTACTTGTACAGTTTGTGGTAAAGGATGTGGTTATAGTGGTGATCTAAAAAAACACGAGTACTCATACAGGGGAAAAACCCTTTAATTGTACAGTTTGTGGTAAAGCCTTTAGTCGAAGAGATATATTAAAAGCACACATGAGGACACATACTGGGGAAAAACTATTTATGTGTATAGTTTGTGGTAAAGGCTTTGGTCAAAGTGGTGGATTAAAAGTACACATGAGGACTCATTCAGGGGAAAAACCATATACTTGTACAGTCTGTGGTAAAGGCTTTGGTACAAATGGTGAGCTAAAATTACACATGAGGACTCATTCAGGGGAAAAGCCCTTTACTTGTACTGTATGTGGTAAAGGCTGGAGTTCAATGAGTAGTTTGACATCACACATGAGGATTCATACAGGGGAAAAACCTTTTACTTGTACAGTATGTGGTAAAGCCTTTAGTGAAAGAAATGCACTAAAAGTACACATGAGGAGTCATACAGGGGAAAAGCCCTTTACTTGTACAGTCTGTGGTAAAGGCTGGACAAAGGCTGGTCATTTGAAAAGACACATAAGGACTCATACAGGGGAAAGGCCCTTTAAATGTAGAGTTTGTGGTAAAGGCTTTTGTGAAATGAGTCATATGAAAACACACACGAGGACGCATACAGGGGAAAAACCCTTTACATGTACAGTTTGTGGTAAAGGCTGTATTGATCATACTAGTTTGAAATCACACATGAGGACACATAAAGGGGAAAAGCCCTTTACTTGTACAGTTTAAGGTAAAGGCTGTGGAAATTGTGGTGACTTAAAAAAACACAAGGATTCTGATAAGCTAAAGGTACCCATGAGAACTCATACAGGGGAAAGCCTTTTACTTGTACAGTTTTTGGTAAAGGGTGTAATCAAATTTAAGCTACAAACATACATTTGAGTTCTAATACATGGGCAGAAAAGCACTATGCTTTTACAGTTTGTGGTAAAGGCTTTGTTTGAAAGTGTAACCAAAAACACACAATGTCTCATGTAGCAGCAAAACCAGTTGCTTGTACAGTAACACAAAGAAGAAAAAAAATAATTCTAATAAACATTTTAAAATAAAACATTCAGGCAGACAAACCTTTAGCTGCAGTTTGTGGCAAATGCTTGGTCAATATACTGAGGAATCATGAGGCGCTATTATGAACGTCTTAACACCAGGTTTTGAGGAGTGACTCTGTGACAATCACAAACTAATCATTAGTGCTGCCGTGTTACGCATTAACTCTTCAGCTGAACTTTCAGGTACTCAAATCATTGTATTTATTCAGACTAACATTTCAACGGTAAACAATTGACACAAGGAATTGAAACCGTCACGTCTGCTGATTGTAGAAAACTGAATTATAGAGATGTGTTGAGAAATAAGAGTGAGAGCCTCCCAACATTTCCAGGACAAAGAATTAGGAAGGGAATGCACACACTCAATTCAATTGTTTCTCTTCTAAGCTCTGGAAAGATGTCTAAATCTTGAACCATTTTTTGTTGATTGTCATCTGACTGTTTTGTAAATTTATTTTTATTTCTGATTTGTCTGCTGTACATATGTTTGGTTTCTGATTTCTGACTGTTGGTGTTTTGCATAGTATCTAATGTGTCAAAGGATGCCAGTGGAAACAACCATGGTGCTTTGTTAGGTTAACATCCTCTTACAACCTTGTATTATACTCTACTTTCCTGTGCTTTCTTTTTTCTTCTTTTTTCCTCTAGTGAACTTCTAATAAAGTATTTCAAAAAAGGGTTCACTGCTACATGTATGTTATGTGTTATACACGTATACCGTAAGTAACCAATTAATAGCCCGGTGGCAAACTGCCACCGCCGTGGGTCTTACCCCATTTTGTGCAATAAACGCCCGTCTCAAATAAGCGTCAGGTTCGTTTAAGCTCCTGGGCCATTATTTGCAAATAATTTTAACTTGCGGTCATTTATGTTGCATGACGTTAGTGTGCCAAAAATAGCAAATCTACAAGCTCACAGTCTGTATAAAATTATTATGATCACGTATCAGTCAGTTGGGTAACTCAGCTCTAGTGTGAGTGCTCCGTAGTGACCCGAACTTTTGACTAGTAGCAAAAATAGCCAATCCAGAAGCTCACAATGTCCCATATGTTGAGTTTGCAGTTTTAAAAACAAAGGACCTGACTGAGACTATGTGTTACAATCCTTGTCAATACTTTGAGAAGCATGGGTGGGGATGGTTTCATTGGGGTCGTGTTTCGTTGCCCAGGATACCTCAGAAGGGTTCAACAGCAACACCTGGCGTCCCAGGTGTGCCCCCACTTCCTTGCCCCCTAGATATCATCTTGGATTTAGCCGTCATTTTGGAGCTCAGCTGTTGTCTCTCCAACTGATCCAGAGCCACTGGCTTGCTCTTTCAGCAGCATTGGAAAGGGCTTTGATGGTTTGACGTTGGGCCTGGCCTCGTATTCCCATGTCCTTGAGGAGAGTGGTAGCTTGTAGATTGTTTTGTCTTTCTGTTTTTTAACAGATGTATTTTACCTGGTGTTTACATCAGGATGAGGACAATTATTTAGTGTAGTGACTAAACCTTTCAACTAAACATGGTATACAGTACGTCTATAGTTTGATTTGATTACGTCATGATATAACATACGATTGCTGAATGATAACCAAACGTTCTTTCTACTGGTGGTTTCCACAGAGCACCACAGGGAGAGGTCTACAGAGTCTACAGAGATGGACTCCCTAACATATTCAACCTTGTCAGAGGAACAGCGAGAGACAGACAAGGGACGTGGACTGTTTGATGCAACGATGCAACCTGTTGTAAAGTTGTACAGGATAGGTATGTAAACATAATCCTAAACTTAACCTGAGTAAACAAACATTACTAAACATAGAGTAACTAAAGCAAAACTATGCAATGTTGCTCTCTACGAACTGCGAGAGATGCCAACACACTTTTTCATATAAATACACAAGGATGGGAGTGAAAACCATCAGCAGTAATAAATCGTAGAGCACTGTGGTAAGTCCTTACTCATGTCATAACAAAGTCCTTATTGTATTCCTTCATTGCAGACCAGTGTGCGGAGTCCAGCCTGAAGGTGAAGATGAGTTGGAGTGTTTCTGTTAAACAGGAACCTGAAAACCACCTGGACAACAGTACGTTTCATGCTCTCTCTCTCTCTCTCTCTCTCTCTCTCTCTCTCTCTCTCTCTCTCTCTCTCTCTCTCTCTCTCTCTCTCTCTCTATGAGAATAGATCTTTAGTTTGGAAATTGAAAATGTTTTTACAGCTGAAGTTCTTCCAACTACCAAAGCTATATAACAGAGGAAACACTGCATTAAAAAATGTTCTCTCATTTTCTCTTTTTGTATTCCCCCTAGACTTTGTTTCCCTCCCTGTGTGTAAAGAGGAGCTTTTCCCTGAACATCAGGAGAGGAGTCCCAGTCTGGAGGAACCACAACCTCCACAGATTAAAGAGGAACAGGAGGAGCTACTACAAGAGGAGGCTGATGTATCAGCGTTGACATTACTAGCAGTGAAAAGTGAAGGTGATGATGAAAACAGCAAGACAGAGGCTGTAGCCAGCACCTCAACTGAACACATGAAAACACAAGCTGATGTAGAGGACTGTGGAACATCACAACCAACTAGTGGTGACCAGCTCCTCTCTCCACACTGTTCTCAATCTGAAGTCACTGAAGACCGTGATGAGCGGGAGGAGACAAGGGAAGGTCAGTCAGTTGAGACCAAGGAAGGTCGGTCAGTTGTAAACACACTGGATTCACACAAGACACACAATGTGGAAGAAGGACAAACATTTTCTGTAACCCACAAGCTGTCAAGGGACCTGCCGTTGTCAAAACAAACTCACTCCAAAAACAGCCACACAGGGAAGAAAAGTTTTAGTTGTACAGTGTGTGGCAAAATCTTTAATACAAACGGCGGCCTAAAGACTCACACATGTATTCATACAGTGAAAAAGCCCTTAACTTGCACAGTTTGTGGTAAAGGCTTTGGTCAAAGTGGTAATTTAAAAGTACACATGAGGACTCATACAGGGGAAAAACCCTTTACTTGTACAGTTTGTGGTAAAGCCTTTAGTGAAAGTGGTAATATAAAAGTACACATGCGGACACATAGAGGGGAAAAACCCTTTACTTGTACAGTTTGTGGTAAAGGCTGTGGTCAAAGTGGTGATTTAAAAGTACACATGAGGACTCATACAGGGGAAAAACCCTTTACGTGTAAAGTGTGTGGTAAAGGCTTTAGTGAAAGTGTTAAGATAAAAGCACACATGAGGACTCATACAGGGGAAAAACCCTTTACGTGTCTAGTTTGTGGTAAAGGCTTTAGTGAAATGAGTAATTTGAAAAAACACATGAGAACTCATACAGGAGAAAAACCCTTTACTTGCACATTTTGTGGTAAAGCCTTTAGTCAAAGTTACAATCTAAAAACACACATGAGGATTCATACAGGGGAAAAGCCCTTAACATGTACTGTATGTGGTAAAGGCTGTGTTCATAGTGGTGATTTAAAATTACACATGAGGACTCATACAGGGGAAAAACCCTTTACCTGTACTATATGTGGTAAAGCTTTTGGTCAAAGTAGTGCATTGAAAAAACACACAAGGACTCATACAGGGGAAAAACCATTTACTTGTACAGTTTGTGGTAAAGGCTATGGTACCCGTGGTGATTTAAAAGAACACACAAGGACTCATACAGGGGAAAAACCCTTTACTTGTACAGTATGTGGTAAAGGCTGTACTACCAGTGGTCATTTAAAAGTACACATGAGGACTCATACAGGGGAAAAACCCTTTACTTGTACAGTTTGTGATAAAAAATATGGTCATAGTGGTGATTTAAAAGTACACATGAGGACTCATACAGGTTCAAACTTGCCTGGCTCCAGCCCATAGACCTGCTTACTCTCTGAGCGGACTGGTTCTCTTGGTCTGGTGTTGTCATATGACGCTGAAGTTTCTTTGGTTCTTGCAGGACCAAACCAATGAAATCAATGCAATTAAGAGGAGGGGGTGTGTCTAACGAGATAGCAAATCATCAGCCAGAGTTCTTAATTGCTCCATTTGAACTTCAAAGGGGTTGTGAACTGCGGTAATTGATTGAGCCATACAAGTGTCAATAGCTCGTTAGTGATCTCTCAAATCAATTAAACATCAAAGACAACGACCTGTTTGATGCCTGTCATAGAGGGGAGGGTGAGGGGGTAATGTCAAACACAACCCCTCCCACCAGATCTCTTGTGATTGGGAATTTCAAATCCCCTCCTCTTTGAAATCTCTTACTATGGGGACAATGTCAGACTGTCTGAAATCAGGCTAGGTTAAAACCCCTTTACTTGTACAGTTTGTGGTAAAGCATTTAGTCAAAGTGATAAGCTAAATTACACATGTTAACATGTTACAGGGGAAAGCCTTTTACTTGCCTAGTTCTTGCTAAAGACTATAATAAATGCAAGCTATAAACGTACATATGACGTCTCATACAGGGGGATAAAACATTCCTCTTGTACATTGTGTGGTAAAGGCTTTGTTATATAAAAGGGTAATATAAAACGCATCATGTCTCATGTTTTTCTTTTTCTTCCTTTATTAAGTCATTTTGTTGAAGCATGAAGGATCGCGCTGTGATGGCAACATGGAGTGGTGTGTTTTTCTCATCTGTCTGGTGTTTTGGACTAAAATGTCCAAGTTTATGGTTAGCTTTAGGCTTTTATTTTATCTGCCAGTGTTGTTCATGCTGCAAAAGTCAGATTGGACTACCACTGGGATTTGTTTGCATTGTATATAATTGAAAGGCATCAGACTAAATGACATAAGGTACATTTCTCACCTTAAACAACGAAATGCAGACTTTAAGGCATGTAATGCTATGTGTTTGAATGGGGAAACCTTATTTATTTATTTTAGCTCTTAGTCAATTTTTTTCTTTTCATTAAAGACCTAGTTCAGTCAAACAAGTGTATTCCCAGTTTGCCACACAACAGAGTCATGTATTAATTAACCAACAGACAGAGTATTAATGATGAAAACAATCGAAAAGTTTGAAAAATTATGTTTCAAAATGTGTCAAATCGAATACATATTTTTTTCTGGCCTCTCTGCCAAGGACTGTAGGGGCGTGGCCTATGTACAGTATGAAGCCACGCCCATTCGCAGAGGTATACTGAATTTCCCCCTTGGGATAATAAAGGTATCTATCTATCTGTATCTGCTTTGGTTTTCAGTGATGAAAAAAAGGCACTGAAGTACATTTACTCAAACATAAAGTAACTAAGTACATTTACTCAAGTACTTTGTACTCTGGTACTTTGACTTTACTTGGGTATTATTATTTTCAAATTATAAAAGAAAAGAAAAAAGCTCACAATGTGTGTGTTTTTTTACACTATTAGTTCTATTTATAGTGGCTCATAGGAATAGACTATGTGACAACCAGGAATAGTTTGGTGACCACCGGAGACTCGGTTGACAGACGGAATTTAGACGGCACCCGGGAGCAGGTTGGGTTAGCGCCCCAGCCTGTGTCTTCCGTGAGGAAGAAGCCCAACAAATCCACGGTGAGGCCTTTAGGAGGGCCATTCAACTGCAGCAGCTGAATGGAATGTTTGGATTGGGGTCTTGTGCAACGCACAGGTTCTGAACCTGGTGAGAGCAGGAGAGGACCTGGTGAGACGTAGGAGGAGCCCGGCCAGGTGTCAACCCATAGAGCCTAGTTCTTCCACACGCCAGAATGGTACCCCCAATCCCGGCAGAGTAGTTCCGGTGCATCACATTGAGTGACCCTGTCTTTCCCTAATAGGACTGATCGTGGATAGCTACTGGGACGTAAGTCGGGACTTGATCAACCCCGGCTGGGTCACCTGGGCGAGGGTGTATGATGTTGCGAGACCCGAAACACCCGTCGACCCCAGGCTACATCACTGATGATACGTCCCAGGTGCATCCTTGTGATGTTTTTTACACTATTAGTTCTATTTATAGTGGCAAATAGGAATAGACTATGTGACAACCAGGAATAGTTTGGTGACCACCGGAGACTCGGTTGACGGCCGGAATTTAGACGGCACCCGGGAGCAGGTTGGGTTAGCGCCCCAGTCTTCCGTGAGGAAGAAGCCCAACAAATCCACGGTGAGGCCTTTAGGAGGGCCATTCTACTGCAGCAGCTGAATGGAATGTTTGGATTGGGGTCTGGTGCAACGCACAGGTTCTGAACCTGGTGAGAGCAGGAGAGGACCTGGTGAGACGTAGGAGGAGCCCGGCCAGGTGTCAACCCATAGAGCCTAGTTCTTCGACGCGCCAGAATGGTACCCCCAATCCCGGCAGAGTAGTTCCGGTGCAGCACATTGAGTGACCCTGTCTTTCCCTAATAGGACTGATCGTGGATAGCTACTGGGACGTAAGTCGGGACTTGATCAACCCCGGCTGGGTCACCTGGGCGAGGGTGTATGATGTTGCGAGACCCGAAACGCCCGAGTCGGCGACCTTCGGGGTCACCAAGTAGGTCGGGAGTGGCTTATTGTCGGTATCAGCCGGTAACACGCGGGAGTCTGTCCCCGTTACAATGCGCTAGACCCCTGGGAGATGGACTGCTGAGGTGGAGCGCCACACCTACCATCAGCTCCCAGTACTTGCCGCACAACTTGCCAAGCCGTGCTACTCATACGCTGAGTTGGCGGTGCCCGGAATCGAACCCATGACCTTGCGGTACAAAGGCGAGAGCTCTACCGACTGAGCTACCCGGGCACAACCCCTCGGGGTCACCACAGCACCAACAAAACTCTGAAAAGTGATGACTCATCACTTTTCATCACTAAAGTCGATGGGAGCCCAACTTGATTTGGCCACTGTGGCGACCCCGAATGTTGCAGACTCGGGCGCCCTAGCTAAATCATTACAGCATGCCCTGAGCTACATCTGTGCAAAATGTTGAACTTTTAGACTGATTAGCACGAGAAAAAAAAACCCTAAGGCCTCTGACTAACATGAATACTCACCCATAC